>NC_026006.2:42921966-43229039 GCF_000442705.2 Elaeis guineensis | reverse complement strand
TTTATTATATTTAAAAGATGTTTAAATCTGAAATAAAATCTCTTTGTTAATAATTTTTATGCAAAAAAATTATTTAAAGTTGAAATTGTTTCAATTACATGAACCTGTTTAGATTAGATCTAAAGTAGTTTCATGTTTATTTCACTTGCATCTTGATTATGAATCAAACATGCAATATGATTAGTAGAATCATATTATAAAATTATTTTATAAATATGAAAATTATTTTTTGAAAAGCCGAACCCAACCCTCAGCCCAAAACTTAATTAAGAATTAAGAAGTTGTTTGATTAGGTTCTAGGATTGTGAATTGAAGAACCTAAGACACAAATCATAACACATTGGGTTAATGGGTTAGTGGAAATTAGGTCCATTAATTGGGTTAGACCTATGGTTAGATTAAAGATGGACTTAATTAGAGAATTGACTAAATCTAATCAATTATTGTCTTAGATTAGGTCAAGGATTCTCTAGATCAATTACAATAGTTGTAGTTGGTCAAGTCCATGTCTTTAATGAGAACCAAATGGACTTGATTCTTGGCTAAGCGGTCTAGCACGAACTGTTAGGTTGATCTAATCGAAACTAATTAAACCAGTTGGTGTCTAAGGTAAACCAGACCGGTGGTTTTTAATTGGGAGCCCGCTTACCTGGCCATTCATGATGGTGTCTAAGGCAAGTTTTGGCAGACCCTCCCACTGATCGAACTTACCTGGCCTCTTGGTGAAATTATGTTTTGATCGGATCACTTGACTATTCGAGCTGACCCATGTCAGCTAGGTAAATCAGTGTGACTGATTTAGGTGCTCCTAGACCAGCCCTTTTAATGGTCTCCCTTAAGCTGACTTGGTGAAGTCAGTGGGAGGATCATGATAAGCTGATTCATCTGACCTCATCCTCTATATTATTTAATCCTCTAAAATTATTAGGTCCTTAAAATGATAAAGTTATGGAGATAACTGAGTCATAGCCTCCCATTAAGGTGTTTGATAATGAGTCCATGAACTCAATAATCATTGCAGACCCAAAGGCCTGGTGCTTGTTGACTAATGGAATTATCACTCATCATATGATGACTTGGAAGTGTCTCTCTAATGGTGGTTAGGTGAGCCAACCAAAGTTGGGCTTAATCATTCGTTGGTTAGATACACCAAGTATGATCATGTTAATGGTTGGACCTAACCAGATCCTTACAGTGGAGGCCAAAGCCTACTGATTAAGTTTCTGGGGCAAAATTAAAATTACTAAAAATTGTTTAGAGAAACAATTGGTTATGAACCTACCCTTAGATGTACATGGGTTGACCAACCAAAGTTGGGCTTGTGTGCAGTTTAAGTGGATTCTAGTACCCGCTAAGGAATTAGGGTAATTCCTCGAGTTGGAGGTAGAGGCTACCAATTCGAATAAAATAGTGGGAGAAACCTTTTGATTAAAGTCCAAATCTTTAGGTTTAATGAATCAATTACTAATTAGGTTATGGTTCTCCTTTGTGCAAATATGGCCACTTCCCTATCGCTCCGATCATTGTTGGACAATGATAAGTTGGTAGGACCCAACTTCGGTAGCTGGTACCGAAAGTTGAAGATAGTCCTGGAGCATGAACGGATCCTATATGTGATAATGGATCCTGCACCTGAGGAGCCAGCTGTCAATGCACGTGGAACAGTCAGAGACACTTACCAGAAGTGGCTCAGTGACCGGACCACGGTGCGCTGTATCATGCTGGCTGCTATGAGCGACGAGTTCAGTCGCAGATTCGAGATGGCTCAGCCAAAGGACATGCTTCAAGTGTTGGAGGATGCCTTTGGCACACCCGATGACGTGGAGAGGCACAAGACTAGTTGTGCCATCTTCAACGCCAAAATGCGGGATGGTGCCTCTGTCACTGATCATGTATTGTACATGATCGAGCTGATGGAACGATTGAGCAAGCTCGGCTTTCCCTTGCATGAGCAGCTTGGGAAAGATGCAATACTGAACTCGCTGCCCAAGTCTTATCTCCCATTCCTCACTCATTATAGAATGATAAAGCCTGAAGTAAACTACCATGGATTACTGGGGTTACTTCAGAACTTTGAGAAAGATCACCAACTCCATAAGGAGTCGGTGAACTTAGTGGGAGGTTCATCTTCTGGTTCTTGATCCTTTAAGAAAGGGAAGAAGAACAAGAAGAAGAAAGTAAAGAAGGTGCAAGTTCAGGCTAGGACAACTGTGCAGTGTCAGACCAAAAAGATCAAACCCGATAAGAGTCAAGCTGAATGCTTCTTTTGCAAGAAGCGGGGGCACTGGAAGAGGAACTGTCCCCAGTACATTGCCTCCCTAGACCTGAACAGGCAGAGAAAGCAGCAAGTTGTTGCTGGGCAAGATATTTATATGATAACTCCTTGCAATTTCTCTATTTGTGATATAACTGACTGGGTATTGGATACCGGTAGCCCTTACCATATTTGCAATTCGTTGCAGGGGTTGCAGGTCAGTAGGAGATTCGAGCAAGGCGAGAGGTTCCTGAACGTTGGAGATGGAAGACCAGTTCCAGTTCTAGCATTAGGAATCTTGAAACTTGTATTTGAATCCCATATCGTTGTTCTTAATGATTGTCATTTCTGTCCCAGTTTCTTTTTAAATGTCATTTCTGTAGGCCTTCTGGCCAAAAATAATTATGAAATTTCAATAAAGAAACAAATTTGTAATATCATTGAGAATGGTGTTACTATTTTTTGTGGATATTTGAACAATGGTGTGTATATGTTATCACAACCTGTTAATGTAGTCTATTCAACTGGCAAGCATCCTAGATTAGATAGTGTGTCAGATATCTACTTATGGCACTGTAGGCTAGGTCATATAAACAAGAACAGAATAAACAGGTTGACTCAAGAGGGAATCCTCGAAGTAAGTGATTGTGAATCACTTCCAACCTGTGAGTCCTGTCTTCTTGGTAAAATGACCAAGTCACCTTTTACTGGAAAAGGTGAGAGAGCTACTGAGCTCTTGGGCCTAGTACATACTGATGTATGCGGACCCATGAGCACCAGTGCTAGAGGTGGATATTTCTACTTCATAACTTTCACGGATGACCTATCCCGATATGGATATGTCTATCTGATGAAATATAAGTCAGATTCATTTGAAATGTTCAAACGATTCTGAAGTGAAGTAGAAAAATAAACTGGGAAGAGTATTAAAATTCTTCGATCTGATCGAGGAGGAGAGTACCTTTCTAGTGAATTTCTCACATATCTAGGAGAGAATGGGATTCTCTCCCAATGGACTCCTCCAGGAACACCACAGCATAATGGTGTGTCTGAAAGGAGGAATCGGACTCTGTTAGACATGGTCCGATCCATGATGGGTTTTGCTAGCTTGCCGATATCCTTCTGGGGATATGCACTCGAATCGGCCTGTTATCTGTTAAATAGGGTTCCAAGTAAGTCTGTAATTAAGACTCCATATGAGATATGGACGGGACATAAGCCAGCACTTTCACACCTTAGGGTCTGGGGGTGCCCGACCTATGTCAAACGATTAGTCACAGACAAACTTGGACCTAGGTCTGACAAATGCTCATTCATAGGGTACCCCAAAGAGACAAAAGGATATTTTTTCTACCATGCTGATGAACAAAAGGTGTTCGTCAGCCTTAAGGCAATCTTTTTAGAAAAGGAGTTCCTTAGTGAAGGAACCGTTGCCTCTAAGGTTGAACTTGATGAAGTTCAATAGGTAGAAGGACCGACACCAATAGCTGAACCTGAGTCGGATATGATTAGATCACATCCGGAGCCCAATATACCTGCACCATTAAGGCGATCCGGTAGAGTACCGCGTCAGCCGGACAGATACTACGGTTTCTTGGTTCGAGACGGTGATCCCATCGAACTTGATGAGAATAATGAGGATCCGATCACCTATATGGATGCAATGCAGAGACCTGATTCCGAGAAATGGCTTGAAGCCATGAAATCCGAAATAGAGTCCATGAAGGTCAATGATGTATGGACATTGGTTGACCCACCTGAAGGGGTTAAACCCATTGGGTGTAAATGGGTCTTCAAAAGGAAGAGGGGCGCAGACGGAAAGGTGGAGACCTATAAAGCCCGTCTGGTTGCCAAGGGGTATCGTCAACGTTATGGTATTGACTATGACGAGATATTTTCTCCTATGGCAATGCTCAAATCTATTCGAATAATGCTTGCAATAGCTGCCCATCTAGATTATGAGATCTGGCAGATGGATGTAAAGACAGCTTTTCTGAAAGGAGAGCTGACCGAAGAGGTGTATATGATACAACCTGAGGGGTTTACATCCACAGATGAGTCCAAGGTGTGCAAGCTTCAGAGATCCATTTATGGACTGAAGCAAGCTTCTCGGAGTTGGAACATGCATTTTGATAAGGTGATCAAAACGTATGGCTTCATTAAGAATGGAGAAGAGCCCTGCATCTATAAATGGGCAAATGGTCCAGTTGTGGTATTTCTTGTCTTGTACGTGGATGACATTCTCTTAATCGGGAATGACATCCCCGCACTACAAGGAATAAAAGTTTGGTTGTCATCACAGTTCTCCATGAAGGACTTGGGTGAAGCATCCTACATCCTAGGGATGAAGATCTATAGGGATAGATCTAAAAGGATGCTTGGGTTATCCCAGTCCATGTACATAGACACTGTGCTGAAGAGGTTCAACATGGAGAATTCCAAGAAGGGCTATCTACCGATAGGCCATGAAATTTCTCTCTCTAAGAAGGATTGTCCGACAACTCCTGAAGAGAGAGAGCGTATGAGTAGAGTCCCATATGCTTCAGCCGTGGGATCTATCATGTACACCATGATATGTACAAGACCAGATGTGGCATACTCACTAGGAGTAGTGAGTAGATACCAATCTGATCCTGGAGAAAATCACTGGAAAGTGGTTAAAGCCATCTTTAAGTATTTGAGAAATACTAAGGACCAATGGTTGGTTTATGGCGAGTCAGATCTGAAACTTGTGGGGTTCACAGACTCCAGCTTCTAATCTGACCATGATGACAGCAGGAGTGTGTCGGGTTATATCTTTACTCTGAATGATGGAGCCATCTGCTGGAAGAGTTCCAAGTAGCATACTGTGGCAGACTCTGTTTGTGAAGCGGAGTATATCGCAGCATCAGATGCCGCGAAGGAAGCTGTGTGGCTGAGGAAACTCATCAACGAGCTCGGAGTAGCACCCTCCCTCGATGGTCCAGTCCTGCTCTACTACGACAGCACTGGTGCCATAGCTCAGGTGAAGGAATCCAAAGTACACCAGCGGATGAAGCACATCTTGCACCGCTTCCACCTGATCCGGGAGATCGTGGATCGAGGTGACGTCGATTTTCAGAAGATCGACGGAAAAGAGAACCTAGCCGACCCCTTCACTAAAGCCCTGGCAATAAAGGAGTTCGACAACCACAAGTCGAAGATGGGTATTAGATACTGTGCCGAGTGGCTTTAGGACAAGTGGGAGTTGTTGGAAAATGTGTCTCAAAAAGCCAATCGTCAAGCTGTTGACGGTTGAGCAACCAAGTATTGTAATTGATTTGTTAATAAATAAAATATATTTGGCATCTTCATCATAAGCTTTCATCTTCTAATGAACTCCGTTGTTATGATGAAGTCCTTAGGACTATTTAGATTCGATAAAGAGAGGATTTATCGATTAGTCCTTAAAACTATTTACGACCAAATGATAGGCTGTTAATAAGGACGACAGCTTCTATCGAGCATAGGTCGCCGTAGGCCATATGGGTTGGTTGTCCTCTTAACCAAAGAGTGTGGAGACACTGGTATGGCATACAGGTGAGATGTAAGGGTACATCATCATTGAACGTAACCAACTCCAGAGCATTCTGCTGTCGAGAATGTCTCTGATGGGATATAGGTATAAATGTCCCTTAGACTTGAGATCGCCTCATTGACTTGCAAGCAACTCACTGTGCTTTGGTACTGGACTAACTGAATTTCTAATTCAGGGACGGAAGGCTTCTGGGCACAGTCAAGTACTTGCGAAGTTAGAGTGTGATCGAGATGGGATTGACCACTCCAAGAGTTGGAGAAGAATGAGTCGCTGTATTTCAATTTAGCAAAACCTTGGCCAGGGTAATCCATCAGATGGATTTGATATTTTGAAATACAATGTGGACAACCTGATCAGAGTTGACAGTTGAGCTTTGGGGTGTCCTATGATCATTTTGGTCAAGGGGATGAATTATATGAAAACTATATCCGCATGGGTTCTAAGGATGTTGTTCTACACATTCGACCTATCCGGACGTCGGGTACCATTGCTAGATGGTCACTTCGATTGGTATAGAAATTTATTTCTATGCTATCGGCTTAGGTTCGGACCTATGAGGTCACACACATTAGAGTTCATGATCCGATCGGATGGTTGATCAACGATTAAGAATCATTATAGGGTTAAATAATCAATACGATTGACATTTAACCCAGTGCAAGTGTTGCAGGAGGATCGATTAGCAATTTGATTGCTAATTGGCTTAATTTGATTAAGCCAATGGGCTGAGATTAAGTCTAATTAAATATGATTTAATTAGATTTAGTTTGGGCTTGATTGGATCAAGTCCAATTGATTTATTGGATAAGCCAAGTGCAAGGAAAGACTAGTCCTAGTTCAACTAGGACTTGGGTCAATCTAATTTCTAATTTGATTAGAAAATTAAATCAGATTTAAATCTAATTTAATCTGATTAAATTAGGTTTTTAATTAGGTTAAGGCCTATTTTAATTGGGTTGATCTAATTTTGATTTGATTTGGTTTGGGAAACCAAATTAAAACAAGTTATGAGACAGAATCCTAGTAGGACTAGGATTCCACCTTGCGCCACATAAACCTTCTCCACGCCCTCTCTCTTATTCAACGCCAATCTCCACTTATTTTGTGCGACAAAAGCCCTCTCCCAGATCTCTCCCACGTTCACAAAAGGTCTCCTCTCTTCTTTCTTACATGGAAGGTGATTTGGATCAAATCTAAAAGGAATAAGTTTGGATTTCGAATTCTATGAGATAGAGTTTTAGAAATCCAAAACTCTTTCAATTTTGCACCGAATTTATCCAAATTTTTTTTAAAATTTTTGTGGCTTTTAGGGTTTACATTGTACACCCTTTTCTGGTGATCCATGCACAAAAATATGGAGGAGGTGCTCAAGAGTTGGGCGTCCCTTAACTTGCCATGTTTGGATAAGCCTTGACTAGGTGTTTGACCTAGACAAGGACTCTATCATATCTCTCTATATGAGACGAGTTTCTTCGTGAAATTTTGAGGAGAGATAGATATTTGAGAGGCCTTTCTGCCATCCAAAAATCAGAGAGAAATACCTTTAGGTCGTGGAGATATAAAAGATGCAAGTTTGGGTGTCTAGAGAAAAAAACGTGAAGAAGAAGAGGATCTTCTTCTTGGGTTTTTGTTTTCATATCTTTCCTCCCTCCATCTTGAGTTTTCTGAGAGTATCTCAGATCTGAAACTCCTCCTTCTACTTTTCATCTTTGGAAGAGTCCAAATCAAGAAGAAGGAGGCACCTGATCAACCATCAAAGAAGGATCAGCGCAGTACTAGCATACTGTGCTGATTTTCTGAAGCAGGACTTCTGATCGAGATTCGTGGGCTCGTGTGGACGACTCCTAGAGGTCGGACGCGTGTGCGGCTTGCAACATCATCCTTAAGCCCAGATCAGCGAGGTTAGAGCGTCTAACTTGCAAGGTAATAGATCTGATCTATTATTTAATACATACATTAGATGTAGCTAGTATAGAAACATGTTGATATGATCAACATGTAGTTCATACTATATTTATATATATTTTAATTTTTGATTTAATGCTATGTAATAATCATGTAATAGGATCTTAGATCTAGGGATTTTCTGATCTTAAAAAATAAATTTTGATTTATTTTAGTCTTCCGCTGTATGATCTTGAAAAAGTTTCAAGATCTAACCCTGAAACCCTAGATCTGGTTCCTACAAGAATAGATGCATGAGAGAGGAAAACCCACCTACGAACAAAGGAAGGAGATGGAAAAAATGAAGCAGTCACTAGAACTTTTGGAAATCTCTTTGAGGACTCACACCAGGAGAAGAAAAAAGCTTTTTTACTCCAAGAGCTATGGCAACAGACAAAGGAATCAGAGAACCTGACAACGATCAGAAAAGACAAGCACTTCTCCTATTTATAATCAGGAGAGGATAATGCTCAGATACTGAATCATTTATTTTCTAACAAGTCGAAGAATGTGGCACACATGTCATTCTCCTATTCATCGAGTTGCTGCCATCGGTTATGCAAATGGGCACCACAATTCAAAAGCAGATGGTGGAGTGATGGACATTAATTCCATCATGATGACTCAAGTCGTGCCACTTAAATCTGCCCCAGATAGTCGTGCACGTCCCATCAGTCACAGAGCTCTTTTCACATCATCAGTCTAAAAATAATAGGTGTACTCTCTTCCTCCAACTAAAATCAAACTCGAGAGTAGGAGGGCATGTGTTGGAAAAAATTTCGTACGGGCCAAATTTATGAAAAGACTCAGAGCCTAAATAACTGTATCCAACAGGCCCATCAATTGGGGTCTCCAATGATCCAAAGTTGGCCACCACCTTCTCTAACAATTCGAGGTTGGCATCTACTTTCACCAATTAGTCCTCTGAGACCGTCCGACTAGAGCCTTGCTCGTCAATAGCAACTCGATGACCTCCACACGTCATCATCAAAGACTCCTCATCGGCCAACCACTCATGCATCACAGAGCAAATTCTAATGATGGCACAAGATGACTGATCCCTAGTCATCGACAACCAGTCCTCGTCCCTATAGCATCCAGATTGACAACTCCATTCAAAATACAGTACTTACCAAGTAATAGCTGTCACTGAATCGAAAAGGCAACCATTATCACTGCATCCTGAAAATCTTGAGTGACAATCTCGTGCCCAACAAATTATGTTCTGATTATGTGGGATCGTGCCAACCAACTTGCCAACTGAAACTCTGACTCTCCACTATAAAGGAGATCAAAAGAGGACCCCCAAAGAAATATGCAATAACTCTGTCTCTCACACTCCTTCTGTGGAATGAGATTTTAATTTGAGCATTGGAGGATCCTCGCTAGAACCACCTTCAGTTTGGACTTTTTCAAGAGGCCCACCTTATCATCAACTCCAGTGTCCTAATACCGAGTGATTTCTCACACCAATAGTTTTCACGTATTATTTTCTCTTTTTTTCTTCGAACCCCTTCCAAGTCTCCTCATTCCTTTCCTTAATTTCTCTATTTTTCCTCTTTTTTCCCATTCTCATGAGTCCTAATTGGCTAGGAGGCTTCAAGCAGTCGGAGCAAATGTGGGGTGAGCGGACCCTTGGTGGATTGCCATTCAGAATGCCACCGCCGCCGTCTTATGGACCCTCCTTGCCAACAAATCCATCGAAAGGGATCTCGATGTGGAGGATGCGAATGGCCAGATAGCCCTACACTTCACGATTGGGTTGGGTTCAGAGGAGTGCATCCGAATGCTGGCGACGCTAGAGTGAAATGAGGCAGGCGAAGAGGCTACGATCGCAGGTGCGGGTGTGGCGGAGGTGGAGCGCTGATTTTTCATCATATGATTCCATTGATTTTTCACACACAAATCATAAAGTAAAATAAAAAAAATATATTTTTGAAGCTTCAGCCTCTTCACATGAATCACAAAGTAATAGAAAAAAATTTTTAGATCACATACACTGTGCATGTGAGGCAGCAAAGAGTAAAAGAAAAAAAAGAAAAAAATATTTTTGAAGCCTAAGCCTCTTCACACAAATGACAAAGCAATAGAAAAAAATTTTAGATCCCATGTGCTATGCAAACTAAATTATTATGTTTATAGTTTACTTTATATTGGAATCTATTATTGTGGTGGCTATTCTTCTGTATTTGCAAAATCAATAGGCCCGGGTATTGCCTGGCCACTATGCTACTCTGTGTGTGTGTGTGTATATATATATTCAAAAAAGATTAACGAGAAGATTTTTTTAGATAAATTATATTTCTGATCTTTGAATTAAGTTGAGTTTTCTTAAATGGTTCTTAAACTACAAAAAGCTAAAGTTTAATCTCGAACTATTTGAATTAATTTAATATTATCTTTAAGTATAATTTCAATGATTTTCTCTCATCGAAAGTCCGATATGGCAACCTCCAGTATTTACATGGAGTATCCTTTACTTGTAACTCAACTGATGTTGATGTGCCTTAAACTATTTTAAAACATATTGCTAATATGGCCAAAATCCCTAATTTAAGAAGAAATCCTCTTCTCCTCCAATCAGTAACCATCTTCTTTCCAATTCAAACAAGATGGATGATTTTCACCATGGTTTTATCCAATCATCCGGCATTTGTTCATCAATCAGGATTTCTTCATTTTTCATTATCTTCGACGTCTTTCTTCCCCCATCGAAATTAGGTATGCATTCTAGGTTTATGCAGGTCTTGGTTCTGTGTATTTTATTTTTGAAACCATATTCCCCTCATTTCTACTCTGTTATCTTATGAAATCAAGGGTCCTTCTCTATGCGAGCCATCTTGGAGCTGCAAACTGCATGGATAGAAGTTCAATAGTTTGGTCTAATGGCTCCCACCAATCCTAGACTTCAAACAATAAAGAAGAAAAGTTTTGCCTTTGTGAGCAACAAGCTCGAATAAGGATCTCATGGACAGAAGAAATCTAGGTCGGAGGTTCTTTGGTTGCCCACGATTTGAGATATGAGTTACCTTTTATCGTAACTCTACTTGATGTTTTCCCTCCTATTGACTTCCACAAGTGCTTTTGTGCAGGAGAGGTATTCATCCTATGACTACTTTAAGGATTTGCTTGGTTTGCAATCAAAATTGAAATCAAAATGAAAATCAGAATATCGTCTAGATAAAAGAGGTTAAGATTAGATCACGGGGATAAGGGTTCGGTTCGCTTTCTATTCTGCCAACGTCTACTCTGAGAATTGAAATGACCAAATCCCCCAAAACTCTTGGCTCATGATCAAAATCAGAATCAAAATCAAAATTGGAATGAAAATTTGAATCCATGGAAGAAAGTAGGGATTGAGTTCTATATAGATTGGATTATTTCCATTCTATCCTGGAATCAGAATCAGAATGGGACTTCTCCCAACCAAATGATTAGAATGGGAGTCATCCATTCTCATGTTTCAGACCCTCACTCCCCCCAACCAAGCACCTCCTAAATGGTATGATGATGAAATCTGTCCTCGTGAGAAGATGGTCATCAATTAGCTTAAGGACGAAATGGATGAGATGGTGAACCAAGTCGAATGTTGTCATGCCAAAGAGAAGATATATTGTGGAATTTTTTTGTTCTCTAGTTGGTTATTGGCCTGTTGATGGCAAAGAATCAGTAGCAGTAGAGGACTTGGGAATGCATTATTTCGTAATGTATTTTGAGATTTTGGTATGGGTAATGTCTAAGGTTCATGGGTGTTACATGGAGGTGTTTGTAATGAACTCTTCCATAATTGCAATTGAAATCTTTTTGTGCTCCTCGATTTATCAATTTTGTCTTAAGTATGCTGCAAACAAATACTTGGCATGCTGTGGAAGTAACCAAAAATTGGATAGGACTAAACATGTCATCGCAAAAATATTAAGGACCAAAAAATAATAATTCAGAAGATACATAGACTAATGAGTTATATACTGTAGAAGCCACTCTATGGAATCACAACAGTAATTCATCAAAACCTAACCTGTATGTGAATATAAAAGCTATCGACCACCTAATATGAAATATTTAAAAAAATATTATTATTGATAACAGTATAGGACCACCATTCAATATGATTTGACAATCCTTATCCTGACACTATAATACATCAAATGAAATGGGACCGCCATTTACACTTTTTAAAATACTATATAGAAATAAAGTGCCAAGACTAATATGGTTTACATCCAAAAAAGGAGATGTCTATCACTTACAACTATTGCAACACTACTTACAACATAATAAAAATCTTTAAATAACAGATGAACTAGGTCCAGCCCTCCCATTACTAGCAAATCTATCCCTTGCAATCCTCCTAGGTGCTCGAAATGTGGCCCTCCTACCGGCTGAAACTCCAAACCTCCCTACGGTAGTAGATCCAGTCCTCCCACCCCTAACTCTAGCCCTTCCAGCAGCAGATGAAGCCCTTCTAGCAGCAAATAAAGACGAAGCCCTCCTAGTAGCAAATGAAGATAAAGCCCTCCAAGCAGCAAATCTAGCTCTCCCAATGGTGGATCCAACTCTTGTTACAGCAGCCCTTCCAGCAATGTTCTGCCTACAGCTCCTCTATTTATAATATGCCTATGTAGTGGAAGCCTCCTGGCATGAGCTCTCCTAACTGTAGCCCTCCTGCCACCAACATAACTACTCTGAACAGCAGTATCATCCACTTGTGAAGCCTCAGTCCCAGTAGATGTAGAGCCCTGTAAAGTACCATAATGAATTAATTAGTATATAGTTTTCATTATTGATGTCAAATATATGGTTTTTGATATACCTGCATATCATAATACTCTGAAGCAAGCCTAAGCCCATAAATCTCCTACTGGTGCTCCCTTGCCCTTGGCTTTCATGTGCCAAAGTAGAAGTATCACTAGTTCATTACATCTCTCTTGGATTATCTCCCACTAGGGGTGCAAATAGGTCGGATCGAATCAAATCATGAGTGATCCCAATCCGATCCGATTTCTTAATCGGGTTCTAATATTAAATTCAGACCCAATCCAATTGAAAATCGAATCGAATTGGATCAAATCCATGGTCAAAAATTTTATCCCATTAGATTATTTGGGTCGAATTAGATCGATGTATAACCCGATCTCAACCTAAAAAATTTAGATCCGATTCAAACTCAAATCTAGATTAAGCCCCGTTTGTATGATAGGCCAACATATACAAAGTTTATGACAAAAAAAACAAACATTACATTACCTTAGCTATTAATTTATAAGCAATCCATAATTTTTAACTATTAGAGCTCAATCATTATTTAAGAAAATTTTACACAAGATTCCACAAATGAACGGATGCCGTCAAATGTTATAATAACTTTGATACATTGCTATTAAGAACTAACTAAAATACAACTATAATTCAAAGAAAAAAATGAATACAGAAACCAACAAAAAGATCATATTCAGTTCTTTACAACATCTGAAATATTCTTTCTACTTTTGATATAATGTTTGTTCTGTAATCCAAGTAAATAAATCATAATAAACAAATAGATTGATGGCCTTCACCTTGATAGCATGTACAAGATAAACACAAAATATACTATCAGTCGGTAGAGACCAATAATCTAAGTATAAATATAATTTCTCAGAATCTCACAGTCAAATTGAGCAAAACTATATAACAAATAATAATGCTATAAGAGTATTTGAAATTTTAATCCTACTCTATTTGCTCTATGGTTCACATGTTGGATTTAATACTAAATTCAGATTGGATCGGATCGGATCGGATCAGGTTTGAATTCAGTAAACCCAGATTCGATTTCAAAAATTGAATGGATCCAATTTTAGAACCCGACCCAACCCCATGGGTCCTTTAAAATGGATCGGATCGGGTCTAAGTGGATCGGACTGAGATGGCTCATGAGTCAATCCAACCCATTTGTAGCCTTACCTCCCGCTTGTCCTCTCTAAGTCCTCGAGTTATGTCCCTGTAAATGACACCTTTCACATCTTATCCTTGTATTTGTCTTTCTCATTCTATTTGGAATGGAGTATTGTGGTTTATCTACATCTCTTCTTCTTTGCTTTTTTGGTCTACCAAGTGGCCTCCTTACTATTGGAGATAGTGGAGTGACTAAGTTAGTCTTCGACCACATATTCTGTCCATTAAGTGGTTGGAGGAAGTGAGAGTATGTTCTCATATAGGTTTTTCTATTCAAGTAAATAATAAATATATATAGATTAACATATAAGAATACATCTAAACAAAAGAATGCATGTTAACATAAGATTGCATGGTGCCACCACGAAGTAGAAGTATAATAGTAAGCAATGTACTAGCTAAAAATATATACATGCATGCAAAAGAACTAACCATCAAACTTCTCAAAAGAAACAACCTATGAATAAGATTTGATTGATTTTTGAAGTATGTGGACCATTTAAAATCTTGATATATACTCTAAGGATCATATAGATACTATAATATGCATGTTAACATAACATATATGAAAATAAGAACTTCATATAGATTAACATAATAATACATGCTGACGTAAGAACACATGCTTCCACCATGACTAACAAAGAAAAGAATAGTAAATAATGTACAAACTAATAATATATACATGCACAAAATCTAAATAACCTTCACATATAATCCTAGGACCATTTAGATACATTATCCTAACATATAAGATATGTAGGATCATAAAAAGTACAAATAGTAAGCAGAGCATACAAACAAATAACCTATGAATAAAATTAGATTGGTTTCTCTATGAAAGTTTTCGGACCATTTAAAATATCAACATATACTCTGAGGACCACAGACTAACTTTAAATTGTAACACCCATCATCTTCAACTCAACCTAAATAAAGCACATGGAGCATCACTTCAATTGGCAAATAGAGCACAACAAAACTTTAATTGGCTAGCATGAAGTATAAGTACAATAATAAGCAAGATATGTAGAAGAAATAACCTATGAACAAAATTAGATTGATTTCCCTATAAAAGTTTCTAGACTATTTAAAATATTGACATATAAGAATGAGGACCACAAACAAACTGTAGATAACTGCATCCATGATCTTCAATTCAAGCTAAACAGAGCACACAAAGTATTACTTCAATTGGCAAATAGAGCACAATAAAAACCTCCATTGAATCCCTTCCAAAGCATTTCAACAACTACCCTAGGGCACAAAGGCAAGCATGCACTGTTGGTGATGATGCATGACCCTTTATGGACTCCCTTTGTCTTAAACCCTTGATTTCATGATGGCAAACAAAAATAATCAAAATTTTTAAATTTCTATGCCTTAATTCAAATATAGTATATACATAAAGATTATAAATCCAACATTATAAATCGAGGAAGCATACTTGAGTTTGATGGAGAAGAAAGATGCCAAACACAAAGAAAAATGAAGAAATCCCAATCGATGAACACTATGGAAGAGAAATATTGAATACGTTGAAGGAAACACAGGCAGTTTCATGCATGCATTTTTTTAAATTTTTAGTGCAAGAGGCTAGATTAAACATTTTAATCTCTATGCATGCATAAAATCAGATCTAAAAACTACCTACAAAGGATCATATGATATGAAATATATGCATAATCTGAGTTCTAAGGTACGATCGATCATATCAATCAGGTAGTAGATCAAATCTACTACGAACTAGATCATCACAGGCAGATCGTATCTACAGAGATCAGATCTCTTATCAGAGTGTGGGTAGCTGATCGTCGCTACTGATAATCATGGTAAAAAAGATCTTCTGATTGCTTGCAGTCGCATAGAATATCCGACCTCTACAGGCCGTCCAATCGAGATTCTGGTGCTGATTGATCTCCCCGAGAGTGCTAGCTCGCATAGAGATCCTTTCGCTGGCTGATCTTGATCCTTCTTTGAACTGCTTGGACACTTCCAGGAGATAAAGGAGAACATCTGGAGGTGATGAGGTGGAAGAAAGAAAAGCAAAGAGGAGACACTCTTCTCTCATTTTTCTCTCTTCCCAAAACCATAGAGTTTGAACCCTAGGAAACCCAAATGCTTATGCCTAAGAGAAAGTATCTATCCTCTGTAACACACGCACAGAAGCCCGCCCCCTCTCCATTTCATGCCACCACTCTCTAAAAACCTTTCTCACAGAAATTCCCTTTCTCTTCTTGTCGCCCAAAAAATAAGAGGATTTAAGGTGGGCGATGAGAGTGGATAGGACGAGATAAGGACTAGGTAGTTTAGTTTAAATTCAAACCCCATTTGAATTCAAAACTTAACCAACCTATCCTTATCAATAGTGGGTGACAAAGAGAGCTTAGGTGTGTAAATTCTCTATGCAAATTCTAAATTTGCATGGAGAGTAGAAGGGCATGGGATGAGGTGGCGCAAGGGATTTGAAATTCAAACTCATTTGAATTTGCACTCAATCCAATTAGGTTCTCATCCTAATCAAATTTGGTTAGACCCATTAGATATCTGAACTTACTCTAATTAGACACTAAACTAGCTCAATTAAATTCTAATCTAATTTAGAATTAACTGAGCTGAAGTTCTGATCCAATCAAGAACAAACATCCTTAGCAATTAGATCATCTTTTAACCTAATCGGGTCAATTGAATCTAATTCAATTAGGCTTGATCCAAATTTCATTACTCAATTAAATTGAGCTAATTAGTAATCTAATTTATAATTAATCCTTCTATAATTCACTAATTTTTAATAAATTATTTCATTACAACTTTTGTACAAGGTTAACCATCAATCATATTAATGATTATATCCTTGAACGATTCTCAATCGTCAATCAGCTATCTAATAAGATAGAAATTTTTTTGAGTATGATCTCATAAGTTCGAATCTAAGCTAATAGTACAGAAATAAATTTTTGTACTAATCGAAGTAACCATCTAGCAATGGTATCCAACACCTGGATATGTCGAATGATTGCAAAGCAACATTCAAGAACCCTTGATATATGATTATCATATAATTCATTCCTTTGACCCTCAATGCTCAGAATGACTTCAAAGTTAAACTGTTAACTTGTAATTAGTACATCCATAATGTGTCTCAATCTCATAAATACTTTGACTCCTCACAAGGACTATCCTGACCAAAATTTTGCTGAATTAAAATACAATGTAGTATTATCTTCTGAAATTAGGAGTGGTTAATTCCATCTTGACTTACACACCAACTTCACAAGTATTTGACTATATCTAAAAATCTTTCATCACTGAATTAAAAATTCAGATAGTCCGATACCAAAATACAGTGAGTTGCTTTTGATTCACCGTAGTGATCTCAGATTGGAGAGATATTTATACCCATATCTTTTATGAGCTATTCTTGACAGTAGAGTGTTCCATAGTTGGTTACGTTCAATGCAAATGTACTCCTATATTTCACTAGTATGCTATACCAGTGTCTCCATACTCTTTGATTACAAGAACAACCAACACATATGGCACACAATGATCTATACTTGATGAATGTTATCGTCTTAGTTAATAACGCATCGTTTGATCGCAAACTAGTTTAAGAACTACATGATAAATCCTCCTTTATCGATTGAAAGTAGTTCTAAAGACTTTATCACAACACAAGAGTTCAAAATAGAAGATGTATAATTTTTAATAAAAAAATTAAATAATTTTTATTAATAAATAATTTGTATACAATTTAGAAATAGCACAATCATCAAACGACTGGCTTTAGGATATAATTTTCAATAACTTCTACTTGGACTAAAGCCAACTAGTACAGTATCTTATATCCATCTTCAACTTATGATCATCGAACTCCTTGATTTTGAGGGTTTTAGTAAATGGGTTGGCCAAATTATTCTTTCCATCGATCTTCTGAAGCTCAACTTCATCCTGATCCATGATCTCCTGAATAAGGTGATAGTAACAAAGAATATACTTGGTGCACTGATGGGACTTTGATTTCTTTGCTTGAGCTATGGCTTCAGTACTGTCACATTACAGCAGAACAGGACAATCAATGGAGGGTGCTACTTTGAGTGCGTCGATGAACTTTCGCAACCACAGCTTTTTTGACAGCATCAGATACTACAATATACTCCACCTCGCAAATTGAATTAGCCACAGTGTACTACTTGAAATTTTTTCAGTAGATCATCCTACCATTCAGGATAAAAATATATCCCAACATGCTTTGGCTATTGTGATGATCTGACTGAAAACTAAAGTCTGAATATCTCACAAGTTTTAAGTCAGATTCTTCATAAATGAGCCACTGGTTCTTAGTATTTCTCAAATACTTAAGAATAATTTTTACAACCTTCTAATGATTCTCATTCGGGATCAAATTGATACCTGCTCACTACCCCTAGTGAGTAGGCAACACCCGATCTCGTACATGTCATGGCGTACATTATAGATCCCACTACCAAGGTATATAAAATTTTACTCATATGCTCTCTTTCTTGAGGGATTGTCAAACAATCCTTCTTAGAAAGAGAAATTAAATGGCCTATTGAAAGATAGTCTTTCTTAAAATTTTTCATACTGAATCATTTCAGTATAATATCTATGTACGTGGATTGAGACAATCCAAGCATCCTTTTATATCTATCTCTATAGATCTTCATCCTCAGGATGTAGGATGCTTCTTCCAAATCTTTTATAGAGAACTGAGATGACAGCCAAACTTTTATTCCTTGTAATGCAGGGATGTCATTTCCGACTAAAAAAATATCATCCACATATAAAATAAAAAATATAATTATAGAATAATTTATCTATTTGTATATGCAGGATTCTTCTTCATTCCTAACAAAATCATACGTTTTGATCACCTTATTAAAATGTATGTTCCAACTTTTAGATATCTACTTAAGTCCATAAATGGATCTCTGAAGCGTACACACCTTTGATTCATTTGTGGATGTGAACCCTTCAGGTTGTATCATATGCACCTCTTTTTCTAACTCTCTATTTAAGAAAGTAGTTTTGATATCTGTTGGGTATAAAATAACCCCCGACCGAAGTTTGTAAAAGATCGACCCTTTCGGACTTCTCCGATAATGAGCTTCTCCATCCATCTACCGTGCCGCTCCAAAGGCTCTCTTGGCCTCACTATCAGCCAATCTTCTACAATGACCAACTATTCTTAGAACTCCTTTCGGACTCCATCAATATCCGAGCTTCTTCAACAATGAGGTTTCTACAGAAATTGGACTCCATCCGAGTTTCTACGACAGTCGACCACCTTCAAGATTCTAACCGGGCTCTTGTGAGAGCCAAACTTCTACTACGAGCTGTCTACTCTGAACTTCTACTATGGGCGGTCTACTCTGAACTTCTACTACGAGCAGTCTACTCCGAACTTCTACTAGAGCAGTCTACTCCGAACTCCTACAGCGAGTGGTGTACTCCGAACTCCTATGACGGGTGGTCTACTCTAGATATCTATTGTAAGCAAATTCCATTCGAGCCTCTGCTGTAAACAAATTTCTTCCAAACTTCCATTACAGGTAGACTTCAGCCGAGCTTCTTCGTAGCCGGATCCCAGACGAGCTTCTACCATGGGGATCTATCGATTAGATCGTTACTCCGACCTCCCACGACAATCGATCTTCGATCGAGCTCCAACAATAAGCGTCCTCCTTTCGGCCTCCCATAAGAACCGAACTCCGTCCGAGCCTCCACAGCGGATGGATTTTGGACGAGCTTTCACAACGGATGGACTCCGACAGCTGGATTCTTACAACAATCGATCGCCTCCGACGTCTGTCGAACCTCCCCAGTGCCATCCGAAGTCCATCACCGGTCGACCCCCCGTCAGATCCTTCATGAAACCGAACTTCTCCAATAGATCATCTTCAGACGAGCTTTCACATCAAGCGAATCTCAGACGGATTTCTCTAGCAATCAGATTCCTATCAGACTTCACTAACGAAAAGTCTCCATCCGAGCTTCTACAGCAGATGACTCCCACCTGTAGTATCAGCGCCTAAGATATCCGACAACAGTAGACTCGTTAGCAGCCTCGAAGACATCCGAGCTTCTCCCAGATCGACGGGATAGAGAGCCATCACGCTCCATCAGATGTTCCAGCCGAGCTCCAGCCGACAAATCCGAACTCTCTGGCAAGTCACGACAATGGCCACTACCTTGCTCTACTCTCTACAATGGATTCCACATAGCTCCACTACTCTCTGGCAAGTCACGACAACGGACACTATTCTACTCTCCATAACAAACTCCACGTGGCTCTGAACGACCCCTGACGCCACTACTCTCCGTAACAAACTCTGGGTGGCTCTGAACAGCCCACTACCAGGCGGTTACAAACATCGCTGTCCATTAGTTACGCACTCCGTCTATAAAAAGGGACCTCCAGATACATTCTTCTCTAAGCTCAAAAATTCTATCTCAAAACTCTGCTAAATTTTCTACTTGAGCACTCCATTTCTGTTGAAGCAGAGTACTGACTTGAGCATCGGAGAGTCTTGCCGGAGCACCCCCAACTCTGGTTTAGACTTTCCTTGCAGGTTCCGACGGCAGTCGCGGTCATCTCGACTCCAGCAACTCTGGCTTCGGCGAAATTCTGCACCAACAAAATTGACGCTAGAGGAAGGGCTGTCTTTGCAGTACTCTTGTTCTTAAAGGAGTGCTCAACGGGACTGTCTCTGGTCATCTTCTTCGACATCCTCTTCTCCTTTTCCTACTAGATCTCTACCTGATGCCTCTCCGAATGGCATCCACCAGGCGATCCACGGCCTCCGCAGTCAGATCTCAGCGATCTCCACAAGACCCAGCCTCATCTCCAGCTTCTCAGGCTCCTCCTCCTCCGATAATGGTGATCGACAGATTTGTCCGATGCCGGCCTGAAGGTAGAAAGGATCGATCGAGAGCTCTGCCATAGCGGGAGCCGTCAAGGAGGAAAGAACAGCCTGAAGATTGGCCTCCAATCGGGATCGTAAACACCATCTCTGGAGGATCCCGAAGGGGAGCGGCCAGTGGATCAGCCAGGTCGCCCAAGCGGCAAAAAACTGAAAGATCTATAACCTTTACTGAAGAAGATGCCTGGGGGATCTAGTTCCCCCATAATGATGCGGTTGTAGTTTCTTTAAATATCGTTGATTATGATGTACACCGCATTCTTGTTGACAGTGGAAGCTCGGTCGATATTCTATTTTACAATGCATTCTTAAAAATATCCATCCCTGATGGTCGGTTAGGGCCAATTAGCTCTCCGTTGGTAGGGTTTACTGGCGATGCTGTGCCAGTGGAGGGAGTAATAACTTTGACTGTAGTTGTAGGTCAGTATCCAAAGTAATCCAAAGCGCCGGTGGATTTTCTGGTGGTGAGGGTGCCGTCTGCCTACAACACAATTCTCGGCCGACCCGATCTCAACGCCCTCCGAGCTGTAGTATCGACCTACTATCTGAAATTAAAATTTCCTACCAACCAGGGGGTCAGAGAAGTTAGGGGAGATCAAGCCCTGGCAAGGCATTGCTATAATATAGCCCTACAAAGAAGTGGTCAGTCTGACCCCTATCCAGTTGATGGATTGGACACCCGTGATGACCTGACTGAAGAATGGGATGGGCCAATGGAAGATCTTGTCTCAATTCCTTTGAATGATGAGAACGAAGAGCACATGGTGAAGATCGGCTCCAGCTTGGAGAAAGAGGTGCCGACACAACTTATTGATTTCCTACAAAAGAATACTGATGTTTTTGCTTGGGTTCCGACGGACATGCTAGGGATCGATGTCGAGGTCATGGAATACCGTCTGGCTGTTGATCTCAAACACCGACCAACGAAGAAAAAAGTTCGAAGTCATGCACCGGAAAGACAGATGGCAATAGCCGAGGAAGTTGATAAACTCCTGAAAGCTGGGTTCATCAGAGAGGTCAATTATCCGAGTTGGATTTCCAATGTGATCCTGGTTAAGAAGGCGAACGGTAAATGGAGGATGTACATAGACTTCAAAAAGCTGAATAAAGTCTGTCCGAAAGACAGTTACCCTCTGCCCAGAATCGACCAATTGGTGGATGCAACCTTGGGCCACGAGCTTCTCACTTTCATGGATGCGTTCTCCGGCTATAATCAAATTTAGATGGTACTAGAGGACGAAGAAAAAATTACTTTTATTACTAATCGTGGCCTTTATTGTTACAGAGTCATGCCTTTTGGCCTAAAAAATGCAGGAGCGACATATCAGCGACTGGTGAACAAGATCTTCAAAGAGCAGATCGACCGCAACATGGAGATCTATGTGGACGACATGCTCGTAAAAAGTAAATCCTCGATGAACCACGTCGCTGACCTTGAGGAGACCTTCAGCACCCTCCAAAAATACAAGATGAAGCTGAACCCGACCAAGTACGCCTTTGGAGTAACCTTAGAAAAATTTTTGGGCTTTATGGTATCGGGGCGCAGGATCGAAGCAAATTCGAAAAAGATTCACGCCATCCAAAAAATGACCACCCCGAGATCAATAAAGAAAGTTCAGCGCTTTACTGGGAGAGTGGCAGTCCTAAATCGCTTCGTCTCAAGATCGGCCGAGTGATGCCTGCCTTTCTTTCAGACTCTCAAGCAGCCGAAGAACTTCTGTTGGACCCCTGGATGTCAGTAAGCGTTCGAGGAGCTGAAGAACTACCTCGGCTCATCTCCACTATTGGCAAAGCCCGAGCCTGGAGAGGAGTTGTTCCTGTACCTGACGGTCTCCCCTGTGGCCCTTGCAGCAGTTCTGATTAAGGAAGAAGCACAAATTCAACGGCCGATCTATTACATAAGCCGAGTATTGAGAGACACCGAAACCAGGTATACTAAGTCAGAAAAACTAACTTACGCCTTGTTGATTGCAGCTCGGAGGTTCCGACCTTACTTTCAGAGACACACCATAATACTGCTCACCGACCAGCCGATTAAGGTAGTTTTGCATCGAGCGGATGCTTCTGGGAGGATGGCGAAGTGGGCAGTCGAGCTCACAGAGTTCGACATCGACTATCGACCTCGATCGACAATAAAAGCCCAGATACTAGCAGACTTCATGATGGAATGCACTATCCCGGAGGAGGCCGAGCTTGGACAAGATGGAGCCGATGACCTGGGGCTCCGGTCGAGCTCTCCTGAAGAAAAAGCTGATCTCCCTAATGGTTTTTGGGTCCTCTATGTGGACGGTTCCTCCAACATGTCAGGCACGGGCCTGATCTTGATCAATCCTGACGAAATTATTACGGAGTATGCACTGCGCTTCGAGTTTCCTGCGACAAATAACGGAGCAGAATATGAAGCTCTGATTGCAAGACTAAAGGTCACCAAAGCATTGGAAGTAGATCGGTTCCAAGCCTACAGTGACTCTCAGTTAGTAGTGGGACAGGTCAACAAAAATTATGAAGCTCGGGAGGATAGTATGGCCAAGTATCTCAAAAAGATAAAGGAGATCATCCCTACCTTCGGTAGCTTCGACATTAAGCAGATCCCAAGAGCAGAAAACACCAGGGCCGACCTTCTCTCCAAGCTGGCTACACTAGCTCCAGCTGAACTGCCTAAGGAAGTCTTCTTCAAAGTTCTGAGGTGCCCAAGCATGAAAGAATCACAGCCTGTGATGGAGATCGGCCATGAACCCAGTTGGATCGACCCACTAGTTGCATACCTTAAGGATGGGGTCCTTCCTCCTAATGCAAAAGAAGCTTGTAAGCTTAAGAACCAGGCCTCCCGATATATCCTTTATGAAGGCAAGCTATACAAGAGATCATACTCCTTGCCCCTCCTGAAATATCTCTGACCTTCTGAAGCCGACTTCTCCTTGAGAGAGGTACATGAGGGAGTCTGTGGAAGTCACCCGGAGGTCAGATCTTTATCCCACAAGCTGCTCCGTCAAGGCTATTATTGGCCTACCATGTACCACGACTCCATCGAATATGTCAGAAGATGTGACCGGTGTCAGAGGTATGCAAGTGTACAAAGGCAACCTGCCTCCGAACTGACACCATTGAGTGCTCCATGGCCGTTTGCGCAATGGGGGATGGATATCCTCAGACCTTTTCCCATGGCATCCGGGCAGCGAAAGTTCCTCCTGGTGGCAATAGACTATTTCACCAAGTGGATCGAAGCTGAACCTTTGGCAAAAATCATAGAAGCTAAAGTGCAGGACTTCATCTGGAAGTCAATTGTTTGTAGGTTCGACTTATCCAGAACCCTCATTACTAATAATGGGCGACAATTTGCTGGGGCAAAGTTTGTCGAATTTTGTGAGGACCTGAATTTCTCTCATAACTTCACTTCGGTAGCCCATCCGCAGGCAAATGACGAGGCCAAAGTGACTAACAGGGCTCTGTTGCAAGGTATCAAGGTGAGACTTGAAAAGGCAAAGAAAACTTGGACAGACGAGCTTTATCATGTGTTATGGGCATACCGAACTACTCAGAGATTGCCCACAGGGGAGACCCCCTTCGCCCTAACCTTCGGGACAGAAGCCGTGATCCCCATTGAACTCAAGCTTCTGTCGACGTGAGTTGTGGCATTCGACGAGCGGCGCAATCCGCTAGATCTCAAGGCCAACCTCGACTTGTTAGAAAAAAAGTGAAAAATAGCTCAAGTTCGGATGGCAGCCTACAAGCAGAAAGTAGCCCGCTACTATAATTCTCGGGTCAAAAGCAAAGTCTTCAGAGCGGGGGACCTGGTACTACGATGAGCCGCTGTCTCACAACCTCAGAATCAAAGAAAACTTGTCCCAAACTGGGAAGGCCCGTATGAAGTTAAGGAGGTGGTCTGGCCCGGAACATACTACCTAAAAGAGCTCAGAGGAGCAGAGCTTCTACGACCATGGAATTCAGAAAATCTGCGAATGTATTATCAATAGCTTTGCCTTAAATAAAAATTTCATACTTGCATATTTTTCTTTTGGCATAAGCTTATAACGACAGAAAGTAACTCCTCCATACAAATGAAATTAAGTATATTAGGAACAGGAGGAGAACCTCGTCCTAACATGAGCAAAGACGAAGGCCCGATTTCTTAAAGATCGGATGGGGGGAGAGGCCCTTGCAACGACCCTTATGTGCCCCCACAGTCTTGTTAGGAATAGGAGAACCTCGTCCTAATATGAGCAAAGACGAAGGCTTGATTTCTTAAAGACCGGATGGGAGGAGAGGCCCTTGAAATGGCCCTTATGTGCCCCCACAGCCTTGTTAGGAGCAGGAGGAGAACCTCGTCCTAACATGAGCAAAGACGAAGGCCTAGTTTCTTAAAGACCGGATGGAGGGAGAGGCCCTTGCAACGGCCCTTATATGCCCCCACAACCTTGTTAGGAACAGGAGGAGAACCTCGTCCTAACATGAACAAAGACGGAGGCCCAATTTTTTAAAGATCGGATGGGGAGAGAGGCCCTTGCAACGGCCCTTATGTGCCCCCATAGCCTTGTTAGGAACAGGAGGAGAACCTCGTCCTAACATGAGCAAAGTCGAAGGCCCGATTACTTAAAGACCGGATGGAGGGAGAGGCCCTCGCAACAGCCCTTATGTGCCCCCACAGTCTTGTTAGGAACAGGAGGAGAACCTCATCCTAATATGAGCAAAGACGAAAGCTCGATTTCTTAAAGATCGGATGGGGGGAGAGGCCCTTGCAACGGCCCTTCTGTGCCCCCACAGCCTTGTTAGGAACAGGAGGAGAACCTCATCCTAACATGAGCAAAGACGAAGGTCCGATTTCTTAAAGACCAGATGGGGGGAGAGGCTCTTGCAACGGCCCTTATGTGCCCCCACAGCCTTGTTAGGAACAGGAGGAGAACCTCATCCTAACATGAGCAAAGTCAAAGACCCGATTACTTAAAGATCGGATGGGGGGAGAGGCCCTTGCAGCGACCCTCGCATGCCCCCACAACCCTGTTAAGAACAAAAGAAGAACCTCATCCTAACATGAGCTGAAACTGACTGTCGAAAATAAGAGGAGAACCTCATCCTGACATAAATAAAGGCTCGATCGATCAAGACCAGACAAGGAGGAAAGCCTCCTCAATGGCCCCTCTACACTCTCATGACTCCGTCAAGAGCAGAGGGAAGACCCTCACTCGAGCACAGAAGAAAAGGAGAGATGAAAGGAGAAAGCGACGAACTACGCCAGCGATAAATGAAAATGAACTACATCAAAGGCACAAGGGACCTCGTCTCAACGAGGAAGAAAACCATTGTCAAAAATCTCCAGTCCCTAAGGGTGAATCAGCATAGCGACGATCTGAAATCTTCGAACAACGTCGACGTCGAACAGGATGAAAGATAAAAGAAGTTCGATAAACGATAACTCAATATCAAAATGGATGAGGTAATGAGAAAGATTTCTTTTCATTTCATTAGTAAAGTGTGCATTACGAAGCCTTTGAAGGCCGAGACTCAAGGAACCTCATCTCAACGAGGAAGAAAGCCCTTGTCAAAAAACTCCAGTCCCTAAGGGCGAATCAGCACAGCGATGATCGGGAACCTTCAAACAATACCGACATCGAGCAAGATGGAAGACAAAAGGAGTTCGGTAAATGATGACTTGAAGCAAGAATAGACGAGGAATTACAAATTACGCCGACGCCAAATGAGGTGGAAGACAAAGGAAGTTCGGTAAACAACCATTTAATACCAGAATGGACAAGGTGATAGACATTTTCATTTTTATTTCATTGGTAAAGTATACATTACAAAGCCTTGAAGGCCAAAAATAAAAAGAGAAACGATCAGAAAAAAAAATAAAAAAGAGAAGAAGAGAAGAGAAGAAAAGTTCTAAGGAAGCTCGGCTTCATCAGACTTCGAACTCTCAGTTTCGGCCATCGTCGAGGATTACTTTAAGTACCTGACTTCTTCTTCCACCCCCCTTTTCGGCAATTACTCCAACATTATCTTCAAAGTACATGTAGATGCCATCTTTTTCGCGCCATGGGTCCCGCTGCCTCACGATGACGGCAGGCATGACCTTCTTTCTGAGGTCAGGTTCTCCCTCGCAGTGATGGCGGGTATGACCTTCTTTCAGAGGTCAGATTTTTCCACACAATGATGCACACCGAAAAGAACTCGCGGTCGAAGGTGTGCCTAAGCACGGCCCCTGGACGATCAGGATGAAATACGGCCGGATCTGTCTCTTCTACCCTCACCTTCTTCGCCGACCCGAAAGTTGCAGTGCCTTCCCGCTCGTGGGCTCTGAGATTCTGGGCCAACATTCGAGTCATGTCCACGCCCATATCTGCAACGGAGGATGATCGGCACAGTCTGTGAACGGGACCGCGGAAGCAGAGAAAGTTCTGGGGCTAACTTAGGCTGATGTGAGGGATGCAGGGATGCAGAGATGAGGATGACTCGAAGGATGCCTAAGGCCAAGAGGGAAGGACCGAAGAAACTCCCATGCGATGTGAAACCCCCGAAGGGGGAAGACGGGTTTAAATAGGCGATGGGGTCTGGAGCAATAATGACTGCGAGACTCCTCTGGCCAGTTCGTGATCGCCGTGTGGCCCACTCGCTGTGGCAAGCGGCTGAAGGTGGTCGATAATTAATAAAACCATTATTGCGCCATACTTGGGGTAGCATTCTGATGGAAATTCCAAAAAGAAAAAATCTTTTTTGAAAAGGCTCTAGTACCAGTGTGCCGAGCGCCAAAATATCTGGCAACCTCCGAGTACGGCAATCGAGAGGGATAACTTCGATCGTGAGAATTTCTCTGTACTTTCTTCATTCGAAACCCAAACTCGGAAGTAGGGGACTGGTGTTGGGTACAAAATACCCCCCGATCGAAGTTTGTAAAAGATCGACCCTTCCGGACTTCTCCGACAATGAGCTTCTCCATCAATCTACCGTGCCGCTCCAAAGGCTCTCTAGGCCTCACTGTCAGCCGACCTTCTATAATGACCAACTATTCTTCAAACTCTTTCCGAACTCTGTTAATATCCGAGCTTCTTCGACAACGAGGTTTCTATAGAAATCGGACTCCATCCGAGTTTCTACGGTGGTCGACTGCCTTCAAGATTCTAACCGGACTCTTGTGAGAGCCAAACTTCTACTACGAGCGATCTACTCCGAACTTCTACTACGGGCGGTCTACTCCGAACTTCTACTACAGAGGCGGTCTACTCCAAACTTCTACTACGGGCGGTCTACTCCGAACTTCTACTACGAGCAGTCTACTCTGAACTTCTACTACGAGCAGTCTACTCCGAATTCCCACAGCGAGCGGTTTACTCCGAACTCCTACGGTGGGCAGTCTACTCTGGATATCTACTGTAAGCAAATTTCATTCGAGCCTCTGCTGTAAATAAATTTCTTTCAAACTTTAATTACAGGTAGACTTCAGTCGAGCTTCTTCGTAGCCGAATTCCAGACGAGCTTCTACCATGGGGCGGGATCCACCGGCCAGGTCATTACTCCGAGCTCCCACGACAACCGATCTTCGATCGAGCTCCAACAATAAGCGGCCTCCTTTCGGCCTCCCACAAGAACTGGACTCCGTCTGAGCCTCCATAGTGGATGGATTTCGGATGAGCTTTCGCAACGGATGGACTCTGGCAGCTGGATTTTTACAACGATCGATCGCCTCCGACGTTTGCCGAACCTCCCCAGCGCCATCCAAAGTCCATCGCCGGCCAACCCCCCACCAGATCCTTCATGAAATCGAACTTCTCCGATGGATCATCTTCGGACGAGCTTCCACATCAGGTGAATCCCAGATGGACTTCTCTAGCAATCAGATTCCTATCAGGCTTCACCAATGAAAAGTCTCCATCCGAGCTTCTACAGAAGATGACCCCACCTGTAGTATCAGCACCTAAGGTATCCGACAATAGTAGACTCGTTAGCAGCCTCAGAGACATCCGAGCTTCTCTCAGATCGATGGGATAGAGAGCCATCTCGCTCCATCAAATGTTCCAGCCGAGCTCTAGCCGACAGATCCAAACTCTCTGGCAAGTCACGACAATGGCCACTACCCTGCTCTACTCTCTGTAATAGATTCTGCATGGCTCCACTACTCTCTGGCAAGTCACGACAACAGACACCACTCTACTCTCCGTAACAAACTCCACGTGGCTCTGAACGACCCCTGACGCCACTACTCTTTGTAACAAACTCTGGGTGGCTTTGAACAGTCCACTACCAGGCGGTTACAGACGTTGCTGTCAATTAGTTATGCACTCCGTCTATAAAAAGGGACCCCCAGATACGTTCTTCTCTAAGCTCAAAAATTCTATCTCAAAACTCTGCTAAATTTTTCACTTGAGCACTCTATTTCTGTTGAAGCAGAGTACTGACTTGAGCGTCGGAGGATCTTACCGAAGCACCCCCAACTCTGGTTTAGACTTCTCTTGCAGGTCCCGATGGTGGCCGCAGTCATCTCGACTCCAGCAACTCTGGCTTCGGCAGAATTCTGTACCAACAATATCCATTTACCATATTTTGAAGTCAAAGTATACCACTATCGCAAGTATGACCCAAATAGACTTAAGTATTATCATAGGAGAAAACATCTCATCATAGTCAATACCATAATATTGATGATAATCTTTGACAACCAAACGGACTTTGTAGGTCTCCACCATCCTGTCTACATCCCTTTTTCTTTTGAAAATTCACTTACACCCTATAGATTATACACTACCAGAAATCAACCTTTTAGTGAGGGATAAAATCCCTTGGTGGAAGTCAAAAATCCCTTGGTGAAGAGATTTATTGAGAGATTTCTAAGGAAAATCTGTTCCTTGGAATATATGATGTTGGTGAAAGTCTCCCTCAGCAATCCCTCAGTAATTACCAAGGGATCGAAAAATTTCAGTGAGGGAATTTTTCTTGATGAAACTGAAAGCCATTTGCCAAAAACCAACTATTTTTCTAAGGGATTCACTAGCCAAAATACACTCAGAAATCCCTCAGTATTTAACAAGAGATTCACCAAGGGAATATCCCTTGATAAAAATTGACCAACCGGATGATTTGTAAAAAACTTATCCCTTGCAGATCTCTTAGTGATAGCCCTGACAATCCCTTGGTGATAGTTTAAGGTTTTTAAAATATCTCTTAGTAATCCCTTGGTAAAGTTTTTATTTAGCATTCTATTTTTCTTACAAATTTTTTAGTGAAGCTTCCTCTTGGAAGATTATTTTACAAATATATTATCAGACCTGTATATATCCTAATTCTTAATATATCAATGATACCTCAATATTTTATAATACAAAATAACACATCAACACATTTGAACAAACATATTTTTATAAAACTTCCACAAAATATAAATTTAGTATCCATCAAGGTTTCAATTCATAAACAAACACAATATATCAAAATATTAAATAATTCAACTCCAATTAATTTCCAGCATTAAATATAAGACTACATCTAATAAGTTCATATCCAAGAATCAATCACATGGAGGATCGACTGGAGGGACCGCTGACTGGATTTTTTCTTGTGGAGGAGATGACAACTGCTCAGATGATGTAAAACCAAGACTAGAAATAAGAGATCGTAGCATCTCCTTATATTGAGGGTTCATCAAAGCCACCATAATATGCTCCTGTGTCATCTTCATAGCTCCTGGAGCAGCAAAATAGGCAGTAGATGCACTCCCTGAAAGATCATCTGATTGAGAAGCAGAGCATGATATAGTAGTCCTCATGAGTATGCTGGATGAATGTGCATTCAGCCCAAATCCATACACTTTATTCTTAGAAACACCTCCTATAGCTTCTACCCACATAGTAGCATCAAATGAAGGCTGTGAATCAATCTCTGAGCCATACTTTTCTGTAAGAGCAGCCTTATATGTCTCCTGCAGTGACATATGAAAAATATTCAGGCCTTTAAAAAAATTGAATAAGCAAGTATCTCTATTTTATGGATGATATATATACAAACAAGACAAACAGAATAATAATAATTTATCTCTTAATGTAACATGATAACTCTACAAATTTAAATATCTAAAATCTATTAGATATTTCTTAAAAATTTTAGCAGAGTTTATTTTAAAACTATGATTTTCAAAAATAATAAACATATAACCTATTAATAATGCAATCCAACCATTCAATTTATCATCCAACCATTCGATACTTATAGATATATTTATAAATATACATATATTAATATATATTAACATATAGATATACTTAGATAGAAAATTGAGAACCTACACTAACTTTCTTGGATTTTGCATCCACGAATTCCCCCGTTCCTTTCTTTTTGTGGGTGCAATCAAACAGCATTGCAATAGTAGGTTCTGCACCATTCTCTTGTATCTGCAATAAATTATTATATCATAAATATATGACTGAATGTAAATATCAATAATAATAGAGAAATACTTAATAAAAATACCATCCTCCTCTTGTGTGTCACAAAAGGAATGGAACCTCCTGAATGCTTGGTGATGAATCCCTCCTTTTGCTTCATTCGATTTTCTCTACTAGCTTTAGATTTTTGCTGCCACTTATCCTTGAGTCAATGTTTCTGACACAACTCATCCCATATCTCTTGCTTCATCCAACTTGGATGAACTTTGCCAATCGTGTCTACAAGTGTGGCTTGTGGATTTGTCTCTTTTAACTCATTAACATATTTTTTTTGTGTCTCACTCATCATGCCAGTAAGTAGACATCTATTAGTACTCACCCAATATTTTTTAATATTATAATCTTCTACTAGAGACCATCTGTATCTTGTCTACAAAATAAATCAAAGATTTATATAGTATTTTTATAATAACTTACATTATGAACTAAGTAAAAATCTAATGCAATACCTCAAATCTGCCCAATAACTCATCCTTGGTTGTTTGCTCAACCATTTTCCATAAAAGTCAAGCTTCTTTAAAATACTACTTCAGCCAAACACTCATCTGACGTGACACCTCAGGCTCGATGAATCTATGCATAAGCCATCAACCAAATTAATTATACAAAATAATAATAAAAATAAATATCTAATAAGAATATATAATTACAAAACTTACTTATTCATTTTCACTATAATAAAAATTTTATCTGCTTCGATGGTTGGCTCAGAGGCCGACTGGTTTGGACCTTTTATACACATAAAATCAACCGAACCCACACTATCAGGCACATGAGGTGAAGGATTGACAAAAGGCTCCTCCATGGGCAATGAGCCATGTCTCTCAGTAGGCGGAGGTGTGTCAAATAGCCTACGAGTAGATCGTTGTATGTGTTTTCCACTATCTCCATCATATTCATTTTGAAGCTGTTGTCGGGAGATATTTCTTTCTTTACCACCCCTTTGACCAAGTCTAGATGCTCCACCACATGTCATTATCTCTATTCATACATAAAGGTTAGATGCATATATTACATATCATTTATCTAACTTAAGATCAAATATATTATTTGTAATAATATAATACAAATCCATAATGTAGGCACATATCAAAGTCTACCATGTATCATTATCCCTGTTCATATATAAAGGTTAGATACATATATTACATATCATGTATCTAACTTAAGATCAAATATATTATTTGCAATAATATAATACAAATCCACAATGTAGGCACATATCAAACTCCACCATGTATCATTATCTCTGTTCATACATAAAGGTTAGATGCATATATTACATATCATGTATCTAACTTAAGATCAAATATATTATTTGCAATAATATAATACAAATCCATAATGTAGGCACATATCAAACTCCACCATGTATCATTATCTCTGTTCATACATAAAGATTAGATGCATATATTACATATTATGTATCTAACTTAAGATCAAATATATTATTTGTAATAATATAATACAAATCCACAATGTAGGCACATATCAAACTCCACTATGTATCATTATCCTTGTTCATGCATAAAGATTAGATGCATATATTACATATCATGTATCTAACTTAAGATCAAATATATTATTTGCAGTAATATAATACAAATCCACAATATAGGCACATATCAAACTCCACCATGTATCATTATCCCTATTCATACATAAAGGTTAGATGCATATATTACATATCATGAATCTAACTTAAGATCAAATATATTATTTACAATAATATAATACAAATCTACAATATAGGCATAGATCAAATAGTCCAAACAAATATTTGATAAATGATAATCAAAATTATCCAAAACATATGTAATTGTAAACAATCTAATATGATAATACATTATATAGCAACTAAATTTAAACGTAAATAGCAACATTGTATAAATCAATCATTATTGCTATCAGACAACTCAAACTTATTTTCTTTCTCATCAGAGTCATCATCGTCTTCAAATTCTTCTTCGTTATCCTCTGCATCCTCTTCATCCTTCTCTTCTTCTTCCTCTTCGTGTTCAATGATCACTTTTTCTAGTCTTTGTTGCAACCTACATATCTCATCATCATCAAGCATTTCATATTGAGAGAAGTTAACTAGTAAATTGGGTGCATCAAGTTTTTCATTAGCCTGAACTATAGATAGATTTGTGATATCATCCTCTTGATACACATCAATATCTGAAGATACATTGTCATCACTTGTATCTGCTAAAAGGATATTAAAAGAATTTCTAGCTTTAATTTTACATACAGCCCACTAATCACGTGTCTCTCTACTATTGCATGGATAAATAGTGTAATATACTTGTTGTGCTTGTTGTGCTAATACAAAAGGCTCATTGATATTCAATCATGATTTATAGCGCACATCCATGAGATCATGATCACGATGTACTCTTATACCTCTCTCAGTATCATACCAATCACATCTAAATAATACAACCTTATTTCTAGCACCATAATAAGTTAACTCCAAAATCTCCGTTAAGATACCATAATAATCACGTTCAAAGTCATTATAGCAGCTTCCTTTTATACACACGCCACTGTTCATTGTTTGTTTATTGATACCGTATTCAAATGTGTGAAATTTGAAATTATTGACAAAATATCCTTTGAAAGTTGTAACTCCAGGATTTGGGTCTTGTGCTATGTCCACAATACATCGATCAATCATATGCCTTTCACTTTTCACCTATTTTTAAGAAACAAATATCACAATCATCTAAATTAATGATCAATAATAAAGAAAATATATTAAATAGAGTATATTATTGACTAACCAAATTTTTCAACCATCTTGCAAACTCTCGCTCACGCAATCTCTCAACTTCTGCATCGGTAATATGAGGTGAACATGCTCTGACATACGACTCATATCGACTGTACTTGTGTTAGTCACACATAATTAATCTAAATAATTTAATATCTGATATATATTATAAATAAAAAAAATAAAATGCTTACTCTATAAATAGTTCAAGCTCTTCACAGTTAAGCAACACATAAATGTGTGCAATTTCATATTCCTCATCAGTCATTAACCTATAAGATGTAGTTGCTTTCATCGATCGTCTGGGATGCAAAAAGATAGAAAGACGTCTTGAAGGCCCCACATCTCCCCAATCATCATTTCGTGGGACTCGAGTCAATCTTGTTTGTACCTCAGGCTCAAAATAATATGAGCAAAAAGAGTTGATTTCCTCGATGACATAAGCTTCACATATTGAACCCTCGATAGAAGACTTATTTCGCACCATACGTTTCAAGTACAACATATACTTGAACAACATCAATTTCACTTATATAAGATATGAATTTAACAAACTATATACTAAGAATAAAGAATAGTATCTCTCAAATAAATACATCCATCTTAATTGATTTGGTCCTCCAACCTTTGCTTCATAAGCCAAGTGAATCGATAAATATTTCATAGAATCGAAGAAAGCAGGAGAAAAGATTTTTTCCAACTTACATAAAGTTTCAACAATATTTTTCTCTAAAATCTCTATATGCTTAATCTGAATAACACTGGAGCATATATCCCGAAAGAAATGACATAGCTCGACTATTGCATCCCACATTGGAGGTGGCACCATACCTCGAAAAGCAATAGGAAGCAATCTCTCCATAAGTATGTGACAATCATGACTCTTAAACCCATAGAATTTATAATCTTCAACATTCACACATCGAGATATATTTGAGACATAGCCATCGGGGAGCTTCAATTCCTTCAACCAATTACAAATATTCCTTTTCTGTTCAATAGTCAATGCATAAGAGGCTTTAGGTTTGCAAAGCCTATCATTATATAACTTCAAGTGCAAATGAGGTCTATTTCAATATCTTTCCAAATCTTTCCTCGCTTTTGCGTTATCCTTGGTTTTGCTCTTAATATCCATAACTGTGTTAAAGACATTCTCAAATATATTTTTCTCTATGTGCATGACATCAAGATTATGTTTAATTAGATTTGTGTGCCAATAAGGCAACTCCTAAAATATACTTCTTTTCACCCAATTATGTTCAACACCAAATCTAGGTAGCTTTTCTTTAGCATGCTGCATGCAATATTTCTTCACCAGATAATCGAGGAGGGGGTATATCTCTCTTAACTCGACCACGAAAAAAAGTATTTCGTTATCTCCTGTATTGATGATCAAGAGGTAAAAACTAACGGTGGCAGTCAAAAAATGATGCCTTGCCACCACTTTTTCAAGTGAATACCTTAGTACGCTCCATACAATAAGGACATGATAGTCTCCCATGTGTGCTCCATCCAGACAACATGCCATATGCAGGGAAGTCACTAAATTGTCCATAGAAGTGCTGCTTTCATTTGAAAATTCTATCTTCTACTTATATCGTAAGTATTCACCCCCACTCTCCATAACTTCTTCAACTCCTCAATTAAAGGCCTCAGAAATACATCAATATTCTTGCCTGGACTCTTCAGGCCCAGTATCATCATGTTTAAAAAAATATACTACCGCTTGAGGCACATCTATGGAGGTAAATTATATACTATAATTAGAACAAACCAACATGAATAAGGTATTGATGAATGTCCAAAAGGATTGAACTTATCAGTACATAATCCCAAACGCACATTCCTCGGATCGGATGCAAAGTCAAGATGAATTCTATCAAAATGCTTCCATGCCTCACTATCACATGGGTGTGCCATAAAACCATCTGTACATCTATTTGAGGCATGCCAAGTCATATATTGTGTAGTTTTTGATGACATAAATAGCCTTTGAAGTCTATCAATTAGTGAGAGATATCGTAGTACTTTAAAAGGGATATTTTTTACCCTTCCACAATCATTTCTCTTAGGTTTCCATCGAGCATGACCACACACTACATTCTGTCTTTGCCTCATCTTCTAAATAATACAACATACACATATTAGGACACACATCAATCTTTTGATAGCCAAGGCCAAGCTTTCCTATCATTTTCTTTGTTTTATAGAAATTATCTACTAGCTTTTCAACTTCTGGTAATAAACCTTTAACAATCGATAAGAGACGATCATAACAATTTTCACTCATATTAAATTTAGACTTACAATTAAGAGTTGTGACACTGCAGATAGTTTGGTGTGCTTCCGACAACCCTCTCATAATGGCTCATCTGCTGCTTTCAGTAAAGAATAAAATTTCTCAGCATGTGTATTCGGAGATTCATGTATATCATAACCCTCCTCATTGATAATCTCTATATTTGGTTGTACTTCTTGAAATTCTGGATCAAATTCTTCTACTACCAATCTTCTGTATGGATTAATATCACCTTTTGAACATTCTCCAATCTGACTATAAGTCTCACCATGTGAAGTCCATACAGTGTAGTGCTCATCAAAACCTTTATAGTAAAGATGCAAAACCACTCATCTCTGATGCAAAATTTTAAGTTACGACACTTTGAATATGGACACCTAATTTTATTTTCATCCACATTATTAGGTTGCAAAAATGCAAACTGAAGGAATCTTTCAACCCCTTCCTTAAATTCATCGGTAACATATCCATTTCTCAAGCGATTATACATCCAACTACGGTCTTCTGACATATTGTATCCTTTTTACCTATATAAAATTAATAAATAGTCAATATTTTTATAAAATTATAAAATTTATTTATCAAATAATTGTTAATATAGCTATTTTGAAATAATGATGCAAATGATAACTATGAGAGGCAATCATGTCAAATCGGATCATAAATAATATAAGTATCGCTCGAATATAGTTTTAAAGCAAAAAAAAAAAATCAAACTCAATATGATAGATAAGATTTTAATAGTAAATAATACAAGTATCACTCAACAAACACAGTGGATGTTCTCTTTCTACTTTAGCCCAAGTGTTGGATATATTATAGGAATACAACAAGTTTTATACTCGGGCCTAGATTTTATCATATTTTTGGATTTAAACCTAGCCTATAACCTAAAAAATTTTAGATTGGATGCAGATAGGGGACATGCATATTTTAGTTTGGCCCAAATTCCAGCTCTAATTGATAATAACATGCATGTAAGTGCCATGGGGAGTTAAGGCAGGTTGAGAGATGATACCATCTCTTTGTAATTTATGGATGATACCATTTTATTTTGTGAGCTGGTGGTATGACAATTGCATATCTCATATTCATTACTTTACATTATGAATGCCCTTCAGGCTTGAAGGTTAATTTGGCTATAAGTGTTTGGTTTTCAGCTCTAGCTCCATTTTGAGAAGATGAATAAAGTCAAGCATATGTGACAGTTCTGTTTAATTGCAAGGTGTTGAATGTTATGCATATGGAACTATCTCTTTGACTTGTTAGTTTTGTGATTGGCTGCTAGTGGTAAACAAGGAATCTAGATTGCAGGTTTGAAAGTATATAATTTTATCACGTGGTGGAAGGCTAGTTTTAGTATTATCCTCTCTCATTTTGTTATATGTTTGCTTTCTTAAACATCTTGTGGACCTACTAGATAGATAAGATGAAGATAAGCTTTTATCGGGAAGAGGAGCAAAAATGTGGTGGCTGGTAATTTTTGTTTATAAAACAGGGAATGATTTGTAAATCAATAGGTTAAGGTGGCTGTGTGAGTGTTGATCTAGGAGATTTTAGTTTTGGTTTTATTAATCTACAAGCTATATACATATTCAAACAATAAAAAAACCTATTGTTGGATATGTGTAAAGAAACAAAAATATTCAGTTTTGGTTTTAGGTACTCAGAGCTACTGCAATAAGTATAAAGAAATAGAAATATGAGATGTGCCAGCTGATGCTATTTCTAGGAGCATGGCACTTCATCCTAACCTCAAGAAATAGTTTTAAAAATTGAAAAAAAATTCTTTTCAGGTCTCTACCATTATGTCAAACAAAGAAAAAATCCAAACAAGAATACCCACTGTTCTGTTTGGGAGTTAGAATATAACATTAAATAAAATCAAAACTCAAGCAATGTATATGGTGGCTGTAATTTAAGATCATTTTTTGGAATCATGACCATGCGCTACATGATGTGCTAGTTATGAATTACGCAAATCTGATATGTTCTTTTAGAAAAAAAAAAAAAAAAAAAAAAAATATATATATATATATATATATATATATATAAGTAGTGCTCTGGTCTGATGGAAAATGGCCCGACTATCTGACTAAAATAGTATTATATAATTATGATTTTCTTATTTCTTGCTCATAAGGATATGCTACTGGAGTGTCTTGAAATTTTGCGAGAGAAAACTGCATGGACTAGCAATAATGAAAATCATATATTATTGCATCTAATGTCTCTTTCTATCAATAATGAAACATAGAGCCCCTTAATGAATCAATCAATCTTGTTTTGATCCCTAAAATGATCCTAATGAATGGATAGATCTAGATGTGGTAATTTTTCCCCTTTTGCAATTTGTTTTGTTTGTAGGCACTTAGATTGAGAAGATTTGCTACAAAGGCAATTAAGGACAACGAGGAAGCAAAGAAGAGGGGAACTTGGGTGGGCATTTCATATGGTTTTTACATAGTTGAAAGAGATGGGAACCCTAAAGGTTCTGTTCTTGCGCAAAGAGAGCAAATAGAAGGTTCAGAGATATGATTATTTAAAGTCTTGGATCAGCAAATGGGATGTGGAATCACAAAGTATTTGCAGTCACATCTCTTTGATAAGAAGCTTAATGAGGTAGAAGAATATCGCTGATTTGTGATTCATATCTTCTCTTTCTTACCCAAAAAATTTGATAAGAATGAAAAATTATAGATCATAGCCCATTAAAACTCCATAAGAGCAACCAAAGAAGAAGAATGAAATAAAAAAAAGGATGGGAATGGGAATGGGAAAAGCTCTTGCCTTTTGATTTTTTTCGTTTGTCCTCTATTCTCTACTAGTTTTTTTCCTCTGTTTTCCATGGATTTTCTCTCTATTTATGGTGTCTCAAGAGCCTCTATTAGCTGGGAAGCTTGCAGCAGCAGGATAGGAAAGCTTCACTTGAGAGGAAGGGGAAAAGGCTCAATCAGGTGAGAGGTTTTGAATGGCCGAATAGGGAAGCTGAAAAGTTGCCAAGAAAATTTATGCACCTGGTCCAAGTGAACCAGGCCAAATCTCAAGGACATGGATGCTGGACAGTGTGCAATCGAGAATTGGTGAAATACAATAGGTAACATGGCCTATTGTCCATCGTGGGATTTGGTGCGGTCCAATTATACCCGGTGCATCCAACATTAGACCATTTTCATTTGAAAGAGATGGAAAAAGGCACAATATTTTTTTTAAAAAAAATAGGCAGTGGGCATAATTTTATTTTCTTTAATGCATAATTTTGAATAAAAATAATCATAATATGGTATCAATAAGATGGATCAGAAAAAACATAATCAATTTTCATATTGGAAAAGGACTTAAGCCGCAATCTGATTTCTGAAACCTCTCACGAAACCTACCGATATCGGTAAAAAATATAATATTTATACTATCGATATCGGCCCGTGCCCTTTGCTACCATCACAGACCTCTAAAAAAATTCTATTCAAATCGCAATGCGGGCTTTTCGAGTTGGGTCATAATTCGAGCCCATAAAAAATCTCTAAAATTTAAGCCACATTAACATTTATGTTGAAGTTAAAATCTATTATCTGTATAATTTTAGCTTTTACAAGTTTATTTCTACTAATCATGTATATTTTAAGAAAGTGAGCTTTATTAAAATTCGATATATGAATTCGATCGAGCTTGAGTAATATCCTCATAAATATAATTGTATAACTCAATTTAAATGAAGAATGGCATTAATGAGGATGTAAAAATTTTATTTTTACTAATTCGTATATCTTTTTCTCTTTTCCTAATCGGATGATAGGACTTCTTTAGCAAAAAGTCAAATGCTCTTCATTTCTTTTATATCTTATATGAATCTATGTTATAATAATGAATTAAATACCTCATTTTTTCATAGTGTTACCAATACTTTCAATTCTTATAGTGATTGGTGTTGGATTTTAATATCACTAAGGGACTTCTAAGAAAAAATCCTTTTCTAATATAATTTTTTGATTTTTAAAAAATCTTATTAGCACCAAGGGATTTATCTCTTGGTAAATCTCCAAGGAACAAAATTTTCCTTATAAATCTCTCGATAAAAATTAATGAAGTAATTACTCACTAATCCCTTGCAGATTACCAAAAGATTTCCAAGGGATTTATTGAGGGCAGTAAATCCCTTGTAAATTGCTTAAAGATTCCTTGGTGAAACTGAGTTTTGAATGCAACTTAACATCTCTCGAAAATTCCTTCCTAATTCCTCAGTGATTTTCTAAGGGACAAATCCCTTAGTGATATCCCTTAGTGAAAGACTGATTTCTGATAGTGATACCCCTTGAGATGAATCAACTAATATCCATACATTATTGATTTTTATAGACTTCATTTTGAATTTCATGGCTTCAAGCCACTTATCAGAGTTAGACCTCTGTATGGCATCTATATAGGTGATTGGATCCTCGTTGTTCTCATCGAGCTCAATAAGATCACTGTTTCAGATTAAAAAATTATAGTATCTGTCCGACTCACATGGTCTCTATCAGATCTCCTTAATGTGCCTCTATAATAGGCTCAAGATTTGATCTAATCAAATTTGGTTCAGTAGGTTCACTTAATTGTGCCGGTTCTTCTACCTGTAGAACTTATCAAGTTCAATCTTAGTGGCATTGTTTCCTTCTTTTATGAACTCTTTTTTCAAAAGGACCATCCTAAGGCTGACAAATACCTTTTGTTCATTAGTAAGGTAGAAGTAATACCCTTTGATTTCTTTCAGATACTGAATAAAAAAAATATTTATCAGACCTAGGTCCGAGCTTGTCTATTTTCAAACATTTGATATAAGTCGGATACCTCTAAACTCTAAGATGCAAGAGTACTGACTTACATCCTATCCACATCTCATATGGTGTTTTGCTTACAGACTTGCTTAGAATCCTATTAAGTATATAGCAACCGACTCAAGTGCGTATTCCCAAAAGAAGATCGACAGACTTGCAAAATTCATCATGGACCAAATGATCATATCTAACATGATTCGATTCCTCCTTTCTGATGCCCCATTATGTTATGATACCCCAGAATGAGTCTATTGAGAGAGAATCCCATTCTCTTCTGGATATGTCAAGAACTCACTAGTGAGGTATTCACCTCTTCGATCAGACCAAAGAGTTTTAATACTCTTTTCAGTTTATTTTTCAACCTCATTATGGAATTATTTGAATATTTCAAATGATTCAGATTTATGCTTTATAAGGTAGACATACCCATACCTAGATAGATCATCAGTGAACGTCATGAAGTAGTAATACCGACCTCTAGTATTTTTGTTCATGGGTCCACATGCATCAGTATATATTAGACTTAGAACTTTACTAGCTCATTCATCTTTTTCAGTAAAAGGTGACTTAGTCATTTTTTCAAGAAGATAAAACTCACAGGTTGATAATGATTCACAATTATTGACTTCGAGGATTTCCTCTTGAGTCAGTCTATTTATCTTATTCTTGTTAATATGACCTAGTATACAATATCAAAGGTAGACATCCGTAACATTATCAATTCTGAGATATTTATTCGATATGTACATTACACTAATAGACCATGATAAAACATAAATGCCATTACTCAATTATCCATTTATCACAGTAACACTATTCAAAATGATATCATAAGAATCTTTCTTTACTGAAATTTCATAACTGTTCTTGGCCAGAAGGCCTACAAAAATTATATTCAATAAAAAATTAGGATAAAAATAACAATCACTCAAAATAATGATATTAGAATTGAAAACAAGCTTGACAATTTCTAAAGCTAGAACTAAAACTGATCTTCTATCTTCAACATTTAGGAATCTCTCACCGTCTTTAAACCTTCTACTAACTGAAGTCCCTATAATGAATTGTAAATATTAATAGGACACCAATATCTAATATACAGATCGTAGTATCACAAGTAGAGAAGTTGCAAGGTGTTATCATATAATTATCTTGACCAGCAACCGCTTGCCTCTTCTTCATATTTGGCTGTTCGGATCAAAAGAAGCAATGTAAAGAGGACAGTTCCTCTTCTAGTGATCTTACTTCTTACAGTAAAAGCATTCTGCCTGACTCTAGTTAGATTTAGATTTTTTGATTTGAGAGAGCTTAGATGCCCCAGCACTGTGCACCTTCTTCTTATTTTCTTTTCCTTTCTTAAAGAGACAATGCCCTACCGAAGATCCTCCCATTATATGTACAGTCTCCTTATGAAGCTGGTGATCCTTCTCAAAAATTTGCAGTAACCCCAGCAAATCATGGTAGTTAACTGCAAGCTTCATCATTCTATAATGACTGAGAAAATGGAGATAAGACTTGAGTAGCGAGTTTAGAATCGTATCTTTTTTCAACTTCTCATGCAGGAGAAAATCGAGTTTACTCAGGCACTCGATCTACTCGATCATGTACAATACCTGATCGATAACTGACACCTCCTTTCTCATCCGAGCATTGAAAATGGTATAACTGATTTTATGCCTCTCAACATCGTTTGGAGTGCCAAAGGATTCATTCAACACTTGTAACATCTCCTCCAGCTAAGCATCCTCGAACTTACAGCTGAACTCATTGTTCATCACTGTCAGCATAATACAACGCACTGTGGTACGATCGTTAAGCTATTTTTGGTAAGTATCTCAAACCATACCATGAGCATTCGAAGCAAACTTCTCAAGTGTCGGATCTGTCAGAACATGCAAGATCTGCTCGTGCTTCAGGATGATTTTAAATTTTCGATATCAACTATCGAAATTAGATCCCATCAGTTTATTACTATCTAATAGTGATCGAAGTGACAATGTGGTAGCCATAACTACATAAAAGAAAAAAATCAAAAATCTAATTAGTATATGAATTATGAAAGCCTAAAGATATGGACTTTAGTCTCTACCTCCAATTTTAAGAATTACCTTAATTCTTTAGCAAGTACTAAAATTCACACAGATGCACACGGACCCAAGTTTACTCGGCCTACCCATGTGTACCTACAGTTAGGTTCTTAACTAATTGTTTCTCTAAATAATTTCTAGTAATTAGTTTTGTCTCAGATATCTCTTTAGCAGGTGTTTGTGCCACCACTGAAAATTTTGATTAAATCTAACCATTAATATGTCCATGCTCAATGCATCTAACTAATGAATGATTAGGTCCAAGTTTGCTCGGCCAACCTGACCACCCATCAGAGAGATACAAACTGAGTTATCATATTATGAATGATAATTCTACTAGCAGATAAGCACCAGACATTTGCACCTCCAATGATTATCAGACTAATGGATACATTATCGTTCAACTTAATGAGAGGCTATGATCTAGTTATCTCCATAACTATTTTATTTTAAGGACCTAATAATTTAGAAGATTTAGTTAAATAATTTTAGAGAGGAAAAGAGATTAACCGATAGTCAATAATCCTCCCACTGACTTCATCAAGTCAGATCAAAGAGGACTAAAGATAGGCTGATCCAGAGATACCTAAATCAGTCATACTGATTAATCTAGATAGCATGGGTTAGCTTGAATCAATGAGCAACCTAATCAAAAGCTGATTGATCACATTGGCCAGGTAAGTGAGATTGGTAGAAGGGTCTGCTAAAGCTTACCTTAAACATCATCAAAATGGCCAGATAAGCGGGCAGCCAATTAAAAATTATCGATCTAAATGCCATACTTACCTAAGACACTAATTGATTTATCAGTTTCAATTTGGTTTGCCTAAAGACTCGGGCTCACCACTGAGCCATGATCAGGTCCATTTGATCTAATCAAAGATATGAACTTGGCCAACTACAACTATTATATTTGATCTAAAAAAATTTTGATTTAATCTAATTCAACTCTTAGTTAGATTTAATCAAATTTTCTATTTAGTCCATTTGATTCTAGCCCTAGATCTAATCCAGTTAAGAGGACCTGATTCGAGCTAACCCACAATCCTATGTTTTATGCAATGTCATTAGATCTTAAATTCACAATTTTAGATCTAAATGATTTAACCCTTAATTCCTAATTAAGTGTAAATTTAACATAGATTTAGATTTAGATTTGAAATAATTTCAATTTATAAATTTTTTACATCAAATTTTATGTATAAATTTTTAGTTCTGAAAATTGAGTTGGCTCACCCTTGGACTGAGCCAGCTCATCACAGTGGATCGACTAAGTTTTGAGACTTAGTCGACTCACTAGTGATGAACAGTAACTTATATTATTCACCTACTTCAACTGAGTTGGCTCAGTAGGAAACTGAGCCGACCCATCAGGATTCTGAGTCGACTCAGTCAAAACTGAGTCAGCTCAATAAGCATACCAGCAATTTTTGTAAAGTTTCAGATCTTAATAATTTTGTATAAATATCAATAAAATCAATCATAAATAATTTTTAGATCTCATCTAAACTTATTTATGATTCTAAATTTTATTTTTTATGATTAAAATAATTTTAATCATGATGATTAGATGTTACTATTTTTTATATAATTTAAATTTGTATCACATACAACAGATCCTAAGATTTTTGGATATAGAATTTTGCAGAAAAGTAAATTTTTTTTCTTTTACGGTTCTTCTTCATGAGATATGATCATATGGCACCCCTACATACCATAAAAGCATCTTATTGAATGGGAAGAGAGGACCTTTAAACCCTACTTGCTTCTATAACCGGATGGTCTGGTGATCAATCCAGTCGGAGTACTTGGCCACTAGGATATCTAAACTAATCATATCACATATGAGACTGATCAAATATCTGATCTAAATTCAAAAACCATTTAGATCTAATCTAAATAATAAGAAATCATATCTAAATACATTAAAATTCATATCATATAGAACTTGGCTTTGATATGAATTGAAGGGAACACAGGTAGTTTCATACATGCATTTTTTAAAATTTTCAATGGAAGAGGCTAGGTAACCATTTTAATCTCTACGCATGCATAAGATTAGATCTAAAAATTACCTGCGAAGGATCATATGATATGAAATACATGCATAATCTGAGTTCTAAGATATGATCGATTATATCAATCAGATAGTAGGTCAAATCTACTGCGAACTAGATCATCACAGGTAGATCATATCTACAGAGATCAGATCTCTTATCAGAGTATGGGTAGCTGATCGTCACTACCGATAATCATATTAAAGAGTTTCTTCTAATCGCTTGCAATCGCACAAAGTGTCCGGCCTCTACAGGACGTCTACTCGAAGTCCTGGTGCCGATTGATCTTCTCGAGAGTGCTAGCTCATACGGAGATCCTTTCACTGACTAATCTAGATCCTTTTTTGAACCGCTTGGACACTTCCAGGAGGTGAAGGAGAACATCTGGAGGTGATGAGGTGGAAGGAAGAAAAGCAAAGAGGAGATACTCCTCTCATTTTTCTCTCTTTCCAAAATCCTAGAGTTGGAATCCTAAGAAACCCATAATGCTCATGCCCAAGAGGAAGTATCTATGCTTTGTAACATGCGCACAGAAGCCCACCCCCTCTTTGTTTCATGCCCTCACTCTTTGAGAACCTTTCTCATGATAATTCCCTTTCTCTTCTTGTCGCACAAAAAATAAGAGGATTTAAGGTGGGCGATGATAGTGGATTGGATGAGATAAGGACTAGGTAGTTTAGTTTAAATTCAAATCCCATTTGAATTCAAAACTTAACCAACCTATCCTTATCCATAGTGAGCAAGAAAGACAGCTTAGGCATGTGAATTCTCCATGCAAATTTTGAATTTGCATGGAGAGTAGAAGGATGTGGGATGAGGTGGCACAAGAGGTTTGAAATTCAAACTCATTTGAATTTGCACTCGATCCAATTAGGTTCTCATCCTAATCAAATTCAGTTAGACCCAATTAGATATCTGAATCAAATCTAATTAGGCACTAAACTAGCTTAACTAAATCCTCATCCAATCAGAAATTAACCAAGCTCAAGTCTTGATTCGATCATGAATCAAACATTCTTAGCGATTAGGTCATCTTATAATCTAATTGAGTCAGATCTAATTGAACTAATTCAATTAGACTTGATCTGATTTTTATTGCTCAATCAAATTGAGCTAATTAATAATCTAATTACTAATTAATTTTTTTATAATTTACTAATTTTTAGTGAATTATTTCATCATAACTTTTGCATAAGGTTAACCATCAATCATATTGATGATTATATCCTTGAATGATTCTCAATCATCAATCAACCATCTGATTAGATAGAAATTTTTTTTGAGTGTGATGCTATAAGTTCAAACCTAAATCGATAGCATAAAAATAAATTTTTATACTAATCGAAGTGACCATCTAGTAATGGTACCTGATATCCGAATAGATCGAATGATTGTAAAGCAACATTCAAAAATCTTTGACATATATTACCGTATAATTCATTTCTTTGATCCTTAGTACTCAGGATGACTTTAGAGTTAAACTGTCAACACTTAATCAGTACATCCATAATGTATCTCAATTTTATAAATCCTATGATTCCTTACAAGGACTACTCTGATCAAGATTTTACTGAATTGAAACACAATGTAGCACTGTCTCTGAAAAATCAGGAGTGATCAATTCCATCTTGACTCACACACTGACTTCATAAGTATATAACTATATCCAAAAATCTTTCATCACTAAATTAGAAATTTAGATAATTCGGTATCAAAGCACAGTGAGTTACTTGCAAGTCACTATGATGATCTCAGATCAGAGAGATATTTATATCCATATCCTTCATGAGCTACTCTTGACAGCAAAGTGCTTCATAATTGGTTATGTTCAATAGAAATATACTCCTATATTTCACCTATATACCATACTAATATCTCCATACTGTTTGGTTACGAGGACAACCAACTCATATGGTACACAACGACCTATACTTGATGAATGTTATCATCCTAGTTAATAACGCATCATTTGATCGCGAACTAGTTTAAGAACTACACGATAAATCTTCCTTTATCGATTAGAAGTAGTTCTAAGAACTTCATCACAACACAGTAGTTCTAAAGAGAAGATGTACAATTTTTGATAAAAAATTAAATAATTTTTATTAATAAATAATTCATATATAATTTATAAATAGCACAATCGTCAAACGATTGGTTTTAGGACATAATTCCCAACACACATGACTCTGACAAAGATTGCCAGATGATTGGATAGAACTACGATAAAAGTCGATCCTGTTATTTGAATTAGAAAAGAAAAATAGTTTTTGGTTAAAAAAGAAGAGGAGACATCTCCTAAAATTGGGGCATAGGTGGAAAAATGGAGCATAAAACATCCATTCAGATAATTTAAGCCATCTAATCACTCATTTTGACCACATTAGCAATATTTTTTAAAATATTTTAAACCACGTTAGCTCTTGTTGAGCTATGCGAGCAAAGGATACTTTACATAAGCATCAGAGGTTACCACATCGGAATCGCATCTAAGGGCAATATTAAATCGATTCTGATAATTCAAGGATTAAATCTTAGCTTTTTATAGTTTAGGAACTATTTAAGAAAATCTGACTTAGTTCAAAAATCAGGAACATAATTATTTTTTTTTCAAAGAAAAAAAGGAGACATAATTGATGGACAGCCATGACAACATTAATCAAGATTTTTTATATGAAGTAAATTTGAATAGTATACTCTCCTAGAATGTGGGGGGGGGGGGTTAAGTATCACTAAGTTAGGCCATATACAGTAGATTAATTTTAACCAAAATGAAAAAGAGAATTGAAAAGAGGCTAGAATATTACAAAAATTTTCAATAGCTAAGACAACACTAGATTTGACTAGTATAGAAAAAAAAGATAATAATTAAGTTTTTAAACAATTATTTCAAAATTTATTAATTAAAAGCTTCTTTAAGATCTACAATTATAAAAAATAATAAAGACTAGATCATTATCTTGGAATATATTAATTTATGTTGGTTAAGATAATAATGGTTGGTATTCATATTTATATGCATACATGGGCCAATAAAAATATCCACAACTTAGTTTCTTGCTTGCACTCAAGATATTAATCATAGATTTCTGTAAAGGTTGAAAGGATTAAAAACCATTGGTGCATGAGCATTATTAGGTTGTCATGGTGCAATGATGCTCGCTTGATGATGAAGGCAAATTAGCTTATAGTATTAAACTCCAAAGTGCAAGTTTTATTATAGTCGCACAACTCATTGGCTAATATAAATGGCTTCTAGAGTGGATGGATGTCAAGGATCTTTACAATTTGATTGAATGATGTTAAGCTCATCGTATGCAAGTGGAAGTGTTGGACTTTGGGTCTTAGACCCAAAGGGTGTCCATGATGGTATTTTGTGGATGGATTGAGCCTAATATTATCTTTGTCATTTAGGATGATAAAGTTTCACCTTAACTTGGTTTCCTCGTGCAATTGAGAAGATTTTTCCAGTCCCAGACCTCCACCTCCGCTACAGCCGTCGAGCCGTCAGCCATCGAAGGGATCTCCATTTTTGAAACCCTAACCTTAGACAAAGAAGGGGTCAAGGACGGCGCTGGGGAGGGCACCGCCGTCACGGGATTTAGATCGGTCTCCATGCCGGGTGGGGGTGGGTGGTTGAGGGGTGCTGTGTGTTTGACGGAAGCCTGAGGGACCAGCAGCAGTTGGGGTTGGGGGCATTGGGGTGGGACTGAATTCCTCGTCAAGAATTCATGCATGTTATGGTTCTCCATCCTTCCCATCCTTCCATCCTCACCGCCCTCCTCCTTCTTCCTCCCGCTGCCCTCTTTTAATCCACCTCACTGAGCATTCCAAAAACCTTAACCAACACCCTTCCAAAAATTTTTCCTCCAATATAAACATAAGCCACTGCCTCCCATCATTCAGTTCCCAGAGCTCTCATTTGAACCAACACCCACCATCCAATTGGGACTTCCTCTTGCACTCAAAAGGAACTCCCTTAACAGGAGCTAATCTCACACCTCTGAGAGAATCTTGGGAGAGGAAAAAATGGATAGGACCACCAAAAGCAATACAACAAAGGGAATACTTGGTCCTCTCCCCTCCCTTCCTATGTCGAAGCTTCACACCAGCTTCCTTGTCTGAAACTATCGTACTTCTCAAAATGCAGATTCCTCCACAGAACGGGAAGTGGATCAATGTCAGAGCAAGAAAGTAAAGATGACTTCGACAGCACGAGAGCTATTCGAGGTTAGGTAGAGATAAGCAAGTAGATACTAGCACGCTTCAAGCTCAGCACCGAATGACTCGTACATATGCCGAAGCTGTCAAAGGTCAACCATCAAGTAAGGCTCGCCATTCTTTCCAAACGGCTGAAGGTATGGGCACATTACCTATAACCCCTCATAGCTCTCTTGCTTCAACTCGCCTCCCTCCTCTATTTAAAAGCCAGGTCTATTTTCGGTGTGGAGAAGCAGATCATTTAAAAAGGGTATGCCGAAATCTGATTAAATGCTTCTGATGTCTCAGAGTTGGTCACACATACAAATCCTGTAACCTCAATTTAATGTCCACACATAGAACAAACATCAATACAATCCCCCCCGCCCATACCCAGACCAAGGTCGGCCTCTGGTCAATACCAAACTCCATCTCCACCAAATCGTCCACCTTCATCAACATTGGTAGTGCAACCTACTACACAATCTCCCAACTCTTCAATGGCTTTTCCCACCAACAATGGACATAGAATTAAGGTATTCTTGCCAGTCTCTGCGAAAATGGCAGACATATCTACATATTTGTATAGGGTGGCGTTTGTTGAATCCTTTGGTCCACCAATAAAGGTCGACGACATTGCCACCATTCTATCCCACAAGGCCCAAGTCCTAGGTTCTTGGACAACTACAAAACTATTCAGTGAGAATGAATACTTCATCTCTTGTCCATCTAGAGATGTTGTGTAGAGGCTTATGGCTATAGGTCATATTAGTGGAGATAGATTTTCCTTGGTGGTAAACCATTGGGACCAATTTAGAGGGGACAAACCACATAATCTGAGGTTTAAAGTCCATGCAAGCCTCCTTAGCCTTCCCCTTTTCTGTTGGAGTCCAGAAACTATTGCAAAGATGATTGCCGGATTTGGGATACCGTATCGAGCTAGCTGATCTAGCATAGGATGGGAGGATCTCTCAAGATTTGATATACAATTTTACTGTGAGGATTTATCATCCATATCAGAGACGATTGAAGTAATAGTGGGACTATACAGATATGATGTCAACTTAGTTGTTAACTTTGTTTTGCCTCAAGAACCTTCTATGAGCGATCCATCATCTTCTCAAGGGAATGATCATATTGACATGAGGGATAGCAAATGGGACTACTGGTTTGGGCATCCCAATCCACATCAGCACAATACAGTTTGCAGCTTACCAGAATAAAGGAATCACAAAGGCTATAGAGGGCAATACCACTGGCGAGATAGCATGACCTATATTTGTGGGACTACACTAGCACCAACTTTCCAACCTTCCCTACCTTTCAGCACCTTTGCCTACCCTAAGCTTAACCTAGACAATGAACTACTTCATCACTACCCACTCCGCAAGACCATGCATGCTATAATCATCAACCTATCTCTTCATACCTCATCGCCTAATTTGAATGCCTCTATATGCTCGTTCTTTCTTTACCGTTCTCTAGACCAAAATTCAAATTTAAATCCCATCGTGCTAGTCGACCCTCCTTATCTTGGAGCCCCTATCGCCAATCCCAAAACCTTCCTCGAGCCACCCACTTGCTCACCTAAGAAGACTCCTAAGACAATCTTGCTGACACTACCTCCCACCAACATCAACAAGAGGATTGTCCCTATACCTGAAAACTACAAGCCCATTCCCGTAGTTAACATATTCTCCACCCTTAGCGCCTCGATATCACCTAATAACAACAATGTTTCATTCTAGGTCAAAACTCCAACTCACTTCCATGAGGTCAAGAAGAGCTCTCGACTGCAAAAAAAAGAAACTCAAAGCACTAGGAACTGAAAAACCTTGCTTAAAGGAGGAAGGTATACTTTTCATCAACTCTCTAACATCTAGTGATATTATAAAGCTAGGCAAACAATGTGGTTTTGTGCTCTCTGATGAAGGACCAGACTCCTTTATTCTCAAATTCAAAAAGATATAGATGCACCAGTGCAGAAGAAAGTCTAAAGTCTAATGTAACTATCTCAGCATTATGATCAACATAGCTGTACAGATATTTGGTTTCAAACGTAAAATTAAGGAGTGTTTTGACATATCTATATACTACTCCATTGAAGCTATATTTTGGATCTCAGGCTTTTTATACGTAACTACGTTTTGGATCTTAACTCTTTATATTGAAGCTGCATTTTGGTATGCAGGCACTTCTCAATCCTTAGCTCTCATCACTTATCAATTTGAATCAATAAATGGTGCTGATATCCTTGATCAATGTCAGTTCTATTATGGAATGTGAGAGGTACGGGTCTTGCTTCAAAATGGTGGATAATCAAACGATCAATTATTGGCTCTAACTACAGAATAGTGTATCTTCAAGAAATCAAGCTCAGATCCTTTAACTAAAACCTCCTAAAATCAGTGTGTGGTGGCTACTGTAACACCCCGGCCCAAAATTGGGCCCAAAATCAGCCACGGCCCATAAAAAAAAAAAACAAAAAAAAAAACAAAAAAAAAACAGAACGGAAGAAAGACTCCCGAAGGGAGTCTTCTTCTCCGATGAATCCCGATCGGAGAAGGATTCTAGGACTGTTGAAACTCTAGGACCCTTTATAACTAAGCCTCTCCTCTCCCTCTCGAGCTTCCACCGGCGACCGTTGAGCCTGATTTGTTTCCTTTTCTCCGTGGAAGCCGCGGCACTTTTTCTTATGTTCGTCGGAAATCGAAGGTCAAAGAGGCCACCGGAGTTCAGGTAAGGGTTCAATCTTTCTTCCTCTCCCTCTTCTTTTTCTTCCCATGATTTTAAACTCCTCGCCGATCGTCGGGATCATCGAAAATTCCATGAACAATGTGAAACCCCTGTTCAGCCGGGACCTTTTTCTCCCTTTTCTGGCCACCGGCGCCACCAGTTGCGGCGTCCCATCCCCGAGACCGGACCCTCACCTCTCTACCTGTAGTCCTCGGTAAGCCTTGGCCACCGGCGACCGGCCAATGGCCGAAATTCATGAAGAAAGGGGACGGATCCCCTGTTTTTCGAAAAAAAAAAAAGCCGCCGGTCGAACTCCATCGCCGACCGGCTTCGCACGGTCGGCGATCATTGCCGGATCTCCGGTCAAGCCGCCACCCTATCGGAGCCGAGCCACCGAGGGGGGGGACCTCACAGTTTTCTCCTGTTTCAGCCAAGGGAGGCCGCGGGAAGAAAAGAAAAGAAGGAAGAAGAAGAAGAAAAGAAAAGAAAAGAAAAAGGAAAAGGAAGAAAAAGAAAAAGAAAAAAAAAGAGAAAAAGGAAAAGAAAATAAAAAGAAGAAGAAGAAGAAGAAGAAGAAGAGAGAATTTTTCTCTCCCTCCTTTCTCTCTCTTTCCTCTCTCCTCTCTCTACCTTCTCTCTCCAGTTTCTCTCTCTAGATTCTCTCTCTATTTTCTCTCTCTAGATCTTTCTCTCTTTTTGTGGATTTTATCTCTCTAGAATCTTTCTACTCTCTCTCTGACTGCATCACTGACTCTAGGATAAACTTGAGATGAAAATAAGATGATCCGAGATTGCTTCGAAATTCGTGCGGTAGATCTAATCCCAGTTCGATCCTATTCGAAATTTGTAACACTTGATTCATATTGAGTCATCCTGATAGGACCTCTGATGATCTCGATCATGATTGCCTCATCTGAAGGATACGAAGATTTCTCTCTCCACTTTCTCTCTCTACTTTCTCTCTATAGAATTTTCTCTCTCTTCATTGATTTTCTCTCTCTAGAAGTCTTATGGATCAGTGGAGGATCCTGATACATAGACAAGTCCTAATTTTGGTTAATCCTAAGAGAGGTCCTCGATTTGTGTTATTAGGATCGATTATCGGTAATTTTTTTTATATATGATTTTTATATTAAATCAGGGTTATGAAGAGATGATTGTCTGTATATGATATCAAGTGGAATATTTTGTTAAAAAAATTTATAAATTAAATAAGAATATTGATTTCTGTGCTTGGATCAGTCATCGGTAAAGGTAAGAATCCCTGTATATGATCACAATTGTATATATGCTATTTTACTGTTGGTCTCGCATCATTGGTTTTGCATCGTCGGATTTGAGATCGATGAATTTATTATACCTGAGATACTGTTATTTGATTTTGAGCATGAGTATGTTATGTCAATATATATGTATCAGAGATTGATGGCATGATTATATGGATATGACACATCTGAATTGATCATAATGCAAGACAGAATTGATTTGATGAAATCAACACATAATGATTAAATGAAAAGAAAAAGATATATGGTATGGACTACTCTTGTCATGTGGAACAGTCGGCTAGGAGCTTATGCCTGGGACAGCTCCCACTGGTTTACAGGTGTATCAACCGGTCAGAAACTCATGCCTGGGACAGCCCGCCAGGAGCTTATGCCTGTGACAGTCTCTCACGGACTTTCGTACGTGGGACAGCCGGCCAAGAGCTCATCCTGGGACAGTCTTGAAAGACTTTTTAAGTGGATTTGATTCGGATGATGACTGAGGTATGACTTAGATAGTCCAGAGCTAGAAAGAAAATGTTAAAAATCATATGATTATAAAAAAAAAAATGAAAGATAAGGCATGAAATAATTGTTGAACAAAAGTGTTTCACCTGTTAACATATGATGATGTATCTATTTTGACAAGACAGAAAATTTATAAATGTTTACATTATTCTGGACATTGAACATGAGATTTTATATTTTACTGCTTATCCTTATTTTCAGACTATATTACTATATCAGTGTGATATGGAAATTCTTACTGGGCTGTAAAGCTCACACTCCTTCATTTTTCTTTTCTTCTCAGAGTTACAGGATGCTTATGATTGGCTATGGCTTGGATTTACGGGTGAGCAGAAGGATAAATATAGTGTCATAGTATCTGATCAGAGAATTGAAGAAATTTAAATTGTAATTATGCAAGATTTTACGAATTATTGTTGAAATTAATTGTTATGGATGTTAAGATTGTAACGATTTAATTTGGCCTTGCATATTCTTTAGGGCTTGCTCTAAGGAGTGTGCAGTCATCACGTATCCGACCCGGATGTTGGGTTTGGGGTGTGACAGAATGGTATCAGAGCATATGTTATGATCATTAGGAAATATGATATAAGTGATTAGGATTTGATAGAATGATATTAAAGCTTAGGTTTAAGATCACTAGAGATTATGAAGAGATATTAAAACTTTATGTAAGATCAGTAGGATGTGACAGAGTGGCATCTGAGCTTAGAGCTTAGGTTATGTTTATTTGAAGACAATGATACAAGTGATTAGGATATGACAGAACAGTACTAGAGCCCAAGTTTAAGATCACTAGGGATTGTCATATAAGTGATATCAAAACTTTGAGATTATAATCAATAAAGTATGATAGATAATATCAGAGTTTAAGGTTATAATCATTAAGGATGTAATAGAATGATATTACAATTTAAGTTATGATCATTAGAGAATATGATTTAAGTGGCATATGATATCTATAATAGAATTGACGAGTTATATCTTAGATTTCAATTAGTAAGATTGACCTAAGTATGAAAAGAGTTGACCTTGGAATGAAGTGGGAGGTATTGATATGTTATGTTGAGTATACTAGATGATTTTGAAATGTTAAACTTATATGATTAAAGATCATAATACTTTTCTAATTTTGATGATAATTGTCTGATGCGTTATGAATTTTGGATTTATCAAAAGAAAGTTAATTAGGGTATGGTTTAAGAAGAAATTTCATCATATGAGAGAGAAATATTTTTGAACACTGAACCTATAAGAGGTCATATATGAAACTCAATCTTAGATGAAAAATATACTTAAATTTTATTATGAGAAAATGAGATACACATTTTGGTGAAATCTTTGGTTACTCAAAATATCATATTCTGAATAGGATTTCTTGATCCTTCAAGTTACATTGAATTTTAAGTCAAAAGCTTACTTTTCTAAGTGGATCAAAAGTATTTTGATATTGTTGTTAAATTAAAGAAGAAAATTTATTTTGTCAGAGTATGATATACAGGTTATGATGAAATTTTTAATAATTTGTATTATTATCTTTGGATTAGATTTTTTTTAATTTTTCTTGTGATTGTTGAAGATGGTGAAGTGTATTAATTATTCAAGTCAAAGTTTGGATTATTTTTTTAAAATTGAACTAAGACATCTTGTTAGTGTTAAATTTTGAATGACTTATACAAGGGACAAGATTTTGTATGGATTTATCGATTAATATTAAGGGTTGTGATGAAGAGAGCTTTATAAGAAATAATTAAGTTGACTCTACTTAAGGATGTTGGCTTGAGTTCTTCTAGTTTGTCAAGTTAGAATTAATTTTTTTTTAAAAAAAAGATTGATTTAGAAATTATCTAAATGATTGTAAGGTAAATCTAAGGTTAACTCCAATCGATTCTAGACATGTCGGATTCTTGAAGAGTGAAGAAACTTATGCAATGATTTCAAATATAGAAAGTGGATCAAAATTTAATTTTTATATGCTATACCCGAAGGTAGTAAAGATAAAGAAACTTTAAAAAAAAAAAAATTTGCCCTAAGTCTTATATGAAATTTGAAGGTTAGATCTATCTTGGATTGATCTAACATATAAGGATATTTTTATCTTTGATATAATTATATAATTTGATAAATTAAGATCAAAGTGCGCAGCAAAAGCATGGTGGGTTAAATTGATTAGAAATATTAATTCTTTGATTCCGAAGATATTATGGAATACATTAGTTGTAAATAAAGAATGATCTAATCTGATCATAGTCTAATAATTTTTGTCAGTAGATTGCTTCATTGTAGATAATACCAAAAAATCCTAGATATCTCAAGTTTATTGTTAATAGCTTGATAGTTCTGTTATTAGTTCAAACTTAGAATGTCTTAACACAGATCCCATATATATATATATATATATATATATATATATATATATATATATATATATATATATTTAATATTATTATTCGAACTGATATAGAAGATTGAGGTTTTCTTAAAATGGGAGTCTATATATAAAATTTGTTGGAAGGTCAAGAGAAGAAAGAAATCGATGATTGTGAAGAGTGCCCGATGTTTGACCTTTATTTATTTTTCTATCATAAGCAGTCTGAGGTAATTATGAAATTTGAGTGGAATGTATTAGACAAATAATGGTGGTATATTAATACAAGTCCAAAATATTACAGTTCTTCAAAAAGTTGAGAAATCAATAAGAAGGGATGAGTTTGAGATTTCAAATAATTTTGTTATAACAAGATCATGAGAAATAAAAGACATTATTGTAAGCTTGAGAATGACATGAAGAATGTATACTTTGCAATATATCTCAAACAACATAACTTAATTTCGAGGATGAAATTATTTGAAGGGGGAGAATGTAACACCCCGACCCAAAATTGGGCCCAAAATCAGCCACGGCCCATAAAAAAAAAAAATACAAAAAAAAACAGAACGGAAGAAGGACTCCCGAAGGGAGTCTTCTTCTCCGATGAATCCCGATCGGAGAAGGATTCTAGGACTGTTGAAACTCTAGGACCCTTTATAACTAAGCCTCTCCTCTCCCTCTCGAGCTTCCACCGGCGACCGTTGAGCCTGATTTGTTTCCTTTTCTCCGTGGAAGCCGCGACATTTTTTCTTATGTTCGTCGGAAATCGAAGGTCAAAGAGGCCACCGGAGTTCAGGTAAGGGTTTAATCTTTCTTCCTCTCCCTCTTCTCTTTCTTCCCATGATTTTAAACTCCTCACCGACCGTCGGGATCATCGAAAATTCCATGAACAATGTGAAACCCCTGTTCGGCCGGGACCTTTTTCTCCCTTTTCCGACCACTGGCGCCACCAGTTTCGGCCAAGGGAGGCTACGGGAAGAAAAGAAAAGAAGGAAGAAGAAAAGAAAAGAAAAGAAAAAGGAAAAAGAAGAAAAAGAAAAAGAAAAAGAAAAAGAAAAAGAAAAAGAAAAAAAAAGAGAAAAAGGAAAAGAAAACAAAAAGAAGAAGAAGAGAGAGAATTTTTCTCTCCCTCTTTTTTCTCTCTTTCCTCTCTCCTCTCTCTACCTTCTCTCTCTAATTTCTCTCTCTAGATTCTCTCTCTATTTTCTCTCTCTAGATCTTTCTCTCTTTTATGGATTTTATCTCTCTAGAATCTTTCTACTCTCTCTCTGACTGCATCACTGACTCTAGGATAAACTTGAGATGAAAATAAGATGATCCGAGATTGCTCCGAAATTCGTGCGGTAGATCTGATCCCAGTTCGATCCTATTCGAAATTTGTAACACTTGATTCATATTGAGTCATCCTGATAGGACCTCTGATGATCTCGATCATGATTGCCTCATCTGAAAGATACGAAGATTTTTCTCTCCACTTTCTCTCTCTACTTTCTCTCTCTAAAATTTTCTCTCTTCATTGATTTCCTCTCTCTAGAAGTTTTATGGATCAGTGGAGGATCCTGATACATAGACAAGTCCTAATTTTGGTTAATCCTAAGAGAGGTCCTCGATCTGTGTTATTAGGATCGATTATCGGTAATTTTCTTTATATATGATTTTTATATTGATCAGGGTTATGAAGAGATGATTGTCTGCATATGATATCAAGTGGAATATTTTGTTAAAGAAATTCATAAATTAAAGAAGAACATTGATTTCTATGCTTGGATCAGTCATCGATAAAGGTAAGAATCTATGTACATAATCACTATTGTATATATGCTATTTTACTGTTGGTCTCGCATCATTGGTTTTGCATCGTCGGATTTGAGATCGATGAATTTATTATACCTGAGATACTGTTATTTGATTTTGAGCATGAGTATGTTATGTCAATATATATGTATCAGAGATTGATGGCATGATTATATGGATATGACACATCTGAATTGATCATAATGTAAGACAGAATTGATTTGATGAAATCAACACATAATGATTAAATGAAAAGAAAGAGATATATGGTATGGACTACTCTTGTCATGTGGAACAGCCGGCCAGGAGCTTATGCCTGGGACAGCCCCCACTGGCTTACAGGTGGATCAGCCGGCCAGGAGCTCATGCCTGGGACAGTCCGTCAGGAGCTTATGCCTGGGACAGCCTCTCACGGGCTTTCGTACGTGGGACAGCCGGCCAGGAGCTCATCCTGGAACAGTCTTGAAAGACTTTTTAAGTGGATTCGATCCGGATGATGACTGAGATATAGACTTGGATAGTTCAGAGCCAGAAAGAAAATGTTAAAAATCATGTGATTATGAAAAGAGAAATGAAAGATAAGGCATGAAACAATTGTTGAACAAAAGTGTTTCACCTGTTAACATATGATGATGCATCTATTTTGACAAGACAGAAAATTTATGAATCTTTGCATTATTCTGGACATCGAACATGAGATTTTATATTTTACTGCTTATCCTTATTTTCAGACTATATTACTATATCAGTGTGATATGAAAATTTTTACTGGGCTGTAAAGCTCACACCCCTTCATTTTTCTTTTCTTCTCAGAGTTACAGGATGCTTATGATTGGCTATGGCTTGGATTTACGGGTGAGCAGAAGGATAAATAGAGTGTCATAGTATCTGATCAGAGAATTGAAAAAATTTAAATTGTAATTATGTAAGGTTTTACGAATTATTGTTGAAATTAATTGTTATGGATGTTAAGGTTGTAACGATTTAATTTGGCCTTGCATATTCTTTAGGGCTTGCTCTAAGGAGTGTGCGGCCATCACGTATTCGATCCGGGTGTTGGGTGAAGCGAAAATTTAGTGCAGGGGCAAAATGGTAATTTTAAAAATTTTTCAAAATTATTATTTTACAGCGGAATTATTAATTAATCTCATTAATTAATACTAATTAACCCTACACTAGGATCGAAATATGATACAACAGCATGCATTTAAATTTGAAATTTAAATTTGAATCAGTAAACGTTTTACAGTACTGTGTTCAGAACACATCACCTTTTGCGGGTAGTCGATCACCGCAATCTGATCACCGTCGGAGGGCTCTGATCGTCACATTGCAGCCACCCAACTGTCTGGCCTCTGCGGATCGTCCACACGAAGCTCCTCACGAATGCTAGTTCGTGATTTCACCCTTTGATGGCAGATGTTGATCGAACTCCTTCGATCGATGTGTGCCGACTTCTCAGACGCTCCGGATCATCTGCACAGTTACTTGAGAGGCTGATGGATCTCTCTCTGAAATTTGGTGGACTCACGACACTCGTGGCACACCAATCTCACTTCCCGAACCCTAGGTAGAAACCCTAGGGTACACACCAAAAATCCTGCGCCCAATTTTCTCTCTTTTCTTTATTTTTCTCTCGGAAGGTTTTGGACCTTCACCTTGCGCAGAAGCCTTCCTCACACCCCAAAGTTTCTCTCCTAATTTTTCTACGCACGTCCCACCTTTCTCCTCTTTTTAAAACAACGTCAAACGTGTCTTATCCGCGTGAGAGGATAAAGACAAGAGGTTACACATTTGAATTCAAATCAAATTTGAATTCAAACGAAAACCAACTTATCCCTATCCTTTTGGGCGTGAGAAGAGAAGGGGCGTGGCTCTTTGTGCGTGGAAAAAGTTTCACGAGAAACCTTTTCTCATGTAAGTAATGTGGCGCACAAAATGGATAAGGATGAAAGGGCAAGTGATAAGTTATCCATTCAAATTCAAACATGCTTTGAATTTGAATGGCTAACTAATTATTTTATCCATCCATATGGCGCACAAATGAGGACGTGGGGAAGGATTTTACGTGAGAAAAATTTCACGAGAAGTTTCTTCTCGTGAATTCAAATGGGTGCAAGGAAGTTGGGTGACGCAGGGAATTTAAAACAAGGTGGTTTGATTCAAATTGAGCCAACCTAGTTTAAAATAGGTTGAGCACAATTAGACCAAATTAAACCCAACATAATTAGGCTTAATTAGGCTTAATAAAATTCTAATCAAATCAGAAATTAACTAAACCTAACCCCTGATCAAATCAGGGACTAAACCACCTTAGCGATTAGGTCAACATTTAACCTAATCGGGTCAATCCAAACTGAATCCAATTCAATTAGACTTGATCCAAAAATAATTACTCAATCAAATTGAGTTAATTAGTGATTAAATAATTAATTAAATCTCTCATAAATTTTGAGTCCAAATCCGATGGGCAATCAGGCATCAGAGACCATCGATATGAAACCCTGATCAAAGAGTTCAAATTTCAAATTCAAAATTCGAAATTCAAAATTTTGACCCCGGTACCCAAAATGTGTGGAACTCATGATTAGAGAATCCTAATTCTCAATCATAGAGTTCCAGATAGATAAGACTCATAATCAGCCATCAGATCAGAAAGGAACCTCTAATGTGTGTGACCCCGCAGGTTCGAACCAAAGCCGGTAGCACAGGAACCAATTTCTGTACTAATCGAAGTGACTATCTAGCAATGGTACCCGACGATCGGATAGGTCGAATAATCGCAATCGCAACATTCAGAACCTACGTGAATATGGTTACCGTATAATTCATCCCTTTTGACCCCTGTGTTTAGGATGACTCAGAGTTAAACTGTCAACCCTGATGATATCATCCGAATCGTGCTCAACTCAATTAGTCCTGTGACTTCTCACTAGGACTACCCTGGTCAAGGTTTTGCTAAATTGAAACATGACTGTACACAGCTCCTAAACTGGAGTGGTCAATCCCATCTTGACACACGCACCGACAAGTCAAGTACTTGACTACACCCAGCAACCTTCCATCACTGAATTAGAAATTCAGGTAGTCCAGTGCCTAAGTGCAGTGAGTTGCTTGCAAGTCACCGTGGCGGTCTCAGGTCGGAGGGACATTTATACCCATATCCCATCGGAGCAAATCTTGACAGCAGAAATAGCTCCGGAGTTGGTCACGTTCAGTGCAGATGTACCATTACATCTCACCTGTATGCCATACCAGTGTCTCCACACTCTTTGGTTATGAGGACAACCAACCCATATGGCACACAACGACCTATGCTCGATAAATATTGTCGTCCTTGGTAACAACGTATCATTTGGTCGCGAACATGTTTAAGGACTAAACGACAAATCCTCCTTTGTCGAGTCTAAATAGTCCTAAGGACTTTATCACAACACAGGAGTTCATTAGAAGATGAAACATTTGTGATGAAAAAATATCAAAATAACTTTTATTTATTTATAATTCATGTACTAATACAAAAGGAGCACAACCGTCAACAGGCTGACGATTGGCTTTGGGATACTATTCCCAACAATCTCCCACTTGGCCTAAAGCCTATCGGTGCAGTATCTAATACCCATCTTCGACTTGTAGTCGTTGAACTCCTTCACCGCAATGGCTTTAGTGAATGGGTCGGCCAGGTTCTCCTTCCCGTCGATCTTCTGAAGGTCGACGTCACCTCGATCCACGATCTCCCGGATGAGATGGTAGCGGCGCAGAATATGCTTCGTCCGCTGGTGTGCCTTTGGTTCCTTCGCCTGAGCAATGGCTCTAGAGCTGTCGCAGTAGAGCAGAACTGGACCAACAAGGGAGAGTGCTACTCCGAGCTCGGTGATGAATTTTTTCAGCCACACCGCTTCTTTGGCAGCATCTGATGCAGCAATATACTCCGCCTCGCATACTGAATCAGCCACAGTGTGCTGCTTGGAACTCTTCCAGCAGACAGCCCCACCATTAAGGGTAAAAATAAATCCTGACACACTCTTGCTATCATCTCGATCAGACTGGAAACTAGAGTCTGTAAACCCTATAAGTCTCAAGTCCGATTCACCATATATAAGCCACTGGTCCTTAGTATTTCTCAAATACTTCAGGATGGTTTTAACAACCTTCCAGTGATTCTCTCCTGGATCAGATTGGTATCTACTCACTACCCCTAGTGAGTATGCCACATCTGGTCGTGTACATGTCATGGCGTACATGATAGATCCCACTGCCGAAGCATATGGAATCCTACCCATACGCTCTCTCTCTTGAGGTGTTGTCGGACAATCCCTCTTCGAGAGAGAAATTCCATGGCCTATCGGTAGATAGCCTTTCTTGAAATTTTCCATGCTGAACCTTTTCAGCATAGTATCAATGTACGTGGACTGGGATAAGCCAAGCAACTTTTTGGATCTATCCCTATAGATCCTCATCCCTAGGATGTAGGAAGCTTCTCCCAGATCCTTCATGGAGAACTGTGACGATAGCCAAATCTTTATTCCCTGTAATGCAGGGACATCATTTCCGATTAAGAGAATGTCATCCACATACAATACAAGAAATACTACTGCTGGACCATTAGCCCACTTATAAATGCAGGGTTCTTCTCCGTTCTTAACGAAGCCATACGTTTTGATCGTCCTATCAAAACGTATGTTCCAACTCCGAGATGCCTGCTTAAGTCCATAAATGGACCTCTGTAGCTTGCACACCTTAGACTCATCTGTGGATGTGAACCCTTCAGGTTGTATCATATACACCTCTTCGTCCAGCTCTCCGTTTAGGAAAGCTGTCTTCACATCCATCTGCCAGATTTCATAGTCCAGATGGGCAGCTATCGCAAGCATAATCCGAATGGATTTGAGCATTGCCACAGGAGAAAACGTCTCATCATAGTCTATACCATAACGTTGACGATATCCCTTGGCAACCAGACGGGCTTTATAGGTCTCCACCTTTCCGTCTGCGCCCCTCTTCCTTTTGAAGACCCACTTACACCCTATGGATTTTACTCCTTCGGGTGGGTCAACCAATGTCCACACATCGTTGACCTTCATGGACTCCATTTCGGATTTCATGGCCTATAGCCATTTCTCAGAGTCAGGTCTCTGCATTGCATCCATGTAGGTGATCGGATCCTCATCATTTTCATCAAGTTCGATAGGATCACCATCCCGGACCAAGAAACCATAATATCTGTCCGGTTGATGTGGTACTCTACCAGACCGCCTTAAGGGTGCATAATCAATGGGCTCCGGATCTGATCTAATCAAATCCGGTTCAGGTTCAGTAACATGTGTCGATTTTTCCACCTGTCGAACTTCGTCAAGTTCGACTTTAGAGGCAACAGTTCCTTCACTAAGGAACTCCTTTTCTAAAAAGATTGCCTTAAGGCTGACAAACACCTTTTGCTCATCAGCAAGGTAGAAATAATACCCTTTGGTCTCTTTTGGGTACCCTATAAAATTACACTTGTCAGACCTAGGTCCAAGCTTGTCTGTAATTAAACGTTTAGCATAAGCCGGACACCCCCAAACCCTAAGGTGCGAGAGTACTGGCTTACGTCCTATCCATATCTCATATGGCGTTTTGGCTACAGACTTACTCGAAACTCTATTTAGAAGGTAACAAGCCGATTCGAGCGCATATCCCGAGAGGGAGATCGGCAGACCAGCAAACCCCATCATGGATCGAACCATGTCTAACAGGGTCCAATTCCTCCTTTCAGACACACCATTATGCTGTGGTGTTCCAGGAGGAGTCCACTGAGAGAGAATCCCATTCTCCCCTAGATACGTCAGAAACTCATTGGAAAGGTATTCACCTCCTCGATCAGATCGAAGAGTTTTAATACACTTCCCAGTTTGTTTTTCTACCTCATTTCGGAATAGTTTGAACATTTCAAATGATTCCGACTTATGCTTCATTAAATAGACATACCCATACCTAGATAGGTCGTCTGTGAAGGTTATGAAGTAGAAAAATCCACCTCTTGCACTTGAGCTCATGGGTCCACATACATTAGAATGTACCAGACCTAAGAGTTCACTGGCTCGCTCACCTTTTTCAGTAAAAGGTGACTTGGTCATCTTTCCAAGAAGACAGGACTCACAGGTTGGAAGTGATTCACAATCACTAACTTCAAGAATTTCTTCTTGAGCCAACCTGTTTATCCTGTTCTTATTGATATGACCTAGCCTACAGTGCCAAAGGTAGACTTCTGACACATTATCTATTCTAGAGCGTTTACCGAATTTTTGAACCACATTAACAGGCTGTGATAGTAAGTAAATTCTATTATTTAATTGTCCAACAAATATTGTAACACCATTCAAAATGATATTGCAAATATTTCTTTTTATTAAAAAATCATAACCGTACATGGCCAAAAGGCCTACAGAAATAATATTTAATAAAAAACTTGGACAATAGTGACATTCACTCAGAATTACATTACGAGAATTGATTACAAGACTCATGATTCCTAAAGCTAGAACTGGAACTTTGCTTCCATCTCCAATATTCAGGAACCTCTCGCCTTCATCAAATCTCCTACTGACCTGCAGACCCTGCATCGAATTACAAATATGATAAGGGCTTCCGGTATCCAATACCCAGGCAGTAGTATCACAAATCGAAAAGTTGCAAGGAGTTATCATATAATTACCTTGCTTCTTCTTTGGCCTGTTCGGGTCTAGGGAGGCAATGTATTGAGGACAATTCCTCTTCCAATGCCCGTGCTTCTTGCAAAAGAAGCACTCCGCCTGGCTCTGATCATGCTTGCGCTTCTTGGTCTGACCCCGTGCTACTGTCCCAGCATGAGATTGCACCTTCTTATTTTTCTTCTTCTTGTTCTTCTTCCCCTTCCCAAAGGGTTGACGACGAGAAGAAGACCCTCCCACTACATTCACCGACTCCTTATGGAGTTGGTGATCCTTCTCAAAGTTCTGCAGCAACCCCAACAATCCGTGGAAGTTTACTGCAGGCTTTGTCATTCGAAAATGAGTAAGGAATGGGAGGAAGGACTTGGGCAAGGAATTAAGGATCGCATCCTTACCGAGCTGCTCGTGCAGAGGAAAGCCCAATTTGCTTAGGCGCTCAATCATCTCGATCATATACAGTACATGATCAGTGACTGAGGCCCCATCCCTCATCCGAGCATTGAAAATAGCACAACTAGTTTTGTGCCTTTCAACGTCGTCAGGCGTGCCAAAGGAGTCGTTCAACATTTGAAGCATCTCCTGTGGCTGGGCGTTCTCAAACCTTCGGCTGAACTCGTCATTCATTGCTGCCAGCATAATACATCGAACGGTGGTGCGGTCATTGAGCCACTTCAAGTAAGTGTCTCGGATCGCTTTACTAGCGTTCGGAGCTGGCTCCTCAGGTGCTGGATCCGTTACTACATAAAGGATCCGTTCATGCTCAAGGACGATTTTCAATTTTCGATACCAGCTATCGAAATTGGGTCCCATGAGCTTGTCATTATCTAATAATGACCGGAGCGACAGGGTAGTGGCCATAGCTGCTTAAAGAAAAATGAGACCTCTATTAGTACATAAATTAATACTAAAGACTTGGACTTTAGTCTAAAGTTTTTTCCAATATTTTTACGAACTGGTAGCCTCATCCTCCAATTCGAGAAATTACTTTAATTCCTTAATGGGTACTAGAATCCACACAGACTACACACGAGCCTAACTTTGGTTGGTCAACCCATGTGCATCTATGGGTAGGTTCTTAACCAGTTGTTTCTCTAAACAACTTCTAGTAATTTATTTTGCCCCAGAACCTAATCAGTAGGCTTTGGCCTCCACTGAAAAGATCTGGTTAGGTCCAACTATTAACATGACTTAATTTAGTGAATCGGACCAATAAATGATCAGGCCCGACTTTGGCCGGCCAACCTAACCACCATCAGAAAGACTCAATCAAATTATCATATTATGAATAATAATTCCATTGGCCAATGAGCACCAGGCCTTTGGGCCTCCAATGATCATTGAACTAATGGACTCATTATCATTCACTTAATGGGAGGCTATGACTTAGTTATCATTATAACTTAATCATTTTAGGGACCTAATAATTTTGAGGATTTTATTAAAGAATAGTAGAGAAGAAATCATCCAGCCAATTTCAATCCTCCCACTGACTTCACCAAGTCAGATTAAAAAGGATTTAATTAAAGCTGGCATTAGAAGCACCTAAATCAGTCTTACTGATTTACCTAATGACATGGGTGAGCTCTAATCACCAAGTGATCTAATCAAAATCTAACTTACCAGATTGGCTAGGTAAGTGAGATCAGTGGTGGGGATTTGCCATTAACTCGTCAATGATCGAATCAATGCGAGTAGCTCCCGCTTAAGAACCACTGGTCAAAACTGCCGAACTTACCTTAGACACCAACCGGTTCATTAGTTTTAATTTTGATCAACTTAGTAAATAGAGCTTCACCGCGTAGCCATGAATTAAGTCCATCTTGGTCTAGTTAAAGACATGGACCCATTCAACTACAACTATTGAAGTTGAGTCTAGAGTATCCTTGACCTAATCTAATTCAACTTTTGATTAGATTTGACCAATTACTCCAATTCGTCCATTTTTTAAACTAACCTTAGGTCTAACCCAATTATGGACCTAATTCATCTAACCCATTGACCCAAAAGTTTATGCAATTGTCTTAGGTCTTAATTCACAATTCTAAACCTACTAGACAACACTTAATTCTTTTAATTAAGTACTTGGGCTGATGGGTCAGGGTTTGGCATTTCGAAAATAATTTTTAAATTTGAAAGATTTTATTTTCTGTTCACCAAATGTGTTAACTCATTTCACAAACGGGTCAGCACATTTCATAAACAGCAATTCTATTGCTCATTTCATAACAAAAATAACTCAAAATAAATCATAAATTTTCTTTTAGATCTAATCTAACATATTCATGATAAATTTCTTAATTAAGTCCTTTCGCTGCTTCATCGGCATGGGATATAATTGCATCGGCACCCCTACCGCCATAGGAGACCCCATCGAATGGGAAGAGAGGGCCTTTAAACCCTACTTTTCTCCTATGACCGGACGGCCATGGCAACCAACCCAATTAGATTACTTGCTACTTGGATCATGTATATCTAAATATACAAATTTCAAAATTTAAATTTTTGAATTTCAAATTTCAAATTTCAAATTTTAAATTTCAAATTTGAGATTTCAACCAAATTTCAAATTTCAAATTTTCAATCTTTGAATTTTAAATTTTGAATTTTGAATTTCAAATTTCAAATTTCGAATTTCAAATTTCAAATTTCAAATTTGAGATTTCAACCAAATTTCAAATTTCAAATTTCGAATTTCAAATTTCAAATTTCGAATTTCAAATTTCAAATTTCAAATTTCAACCAAATTTCAAATTTCAAATTTTGAATTTCAAATTTGAAACTTCTAACAAATTTCAAATTTCAAATCTTTTTGAATTTCGAATTTTGAATTTTGAATTTCAAATTTAAACTTATAGATTACACTTTAATCTACGCATGCATATGTATATCATATTCTAGAACTTGGCTCTGATACCAATTGAAGCGAAAATTTAGTGCAGGGGCAAAATGGTAATTTTAAAACTTTTTCAAAATTACTATTTTACAGCGAAATTATTAATTAATCTCATTAATTAATACTAATTAACCCTACACTAGGATCTAAATATGATACAACAGCATGCATTTAAATTTGAAATTCAAATTTGAATCAGTAAACGTTTTACAGTACTGTGTTCAGAACACATCACCTTTTGCGGGTAGTCGATCACCGCAATCTGATCACCATCGGAGGGCTCTGATCGTCACATCGTAGCCACCCAACTGTCTGGCCTCTGCGGATCATCCACACGAAGCTCCCATCTGATCAGCTCCTCACGAATGCTAGTTCGTGATTTCACCCTTTGATGGCAGATGTTGATCGAACTCCTTCGATCGATGTGTACCGACTTCTCGGACACTCTGGATCGTCTGCACAGTTACTTGAGAGGCTGATGGATCTCTCTCTGAAATTTGGTGGACTCACGACACTCGTGGCACACCAATCTCACTTCCCGAACCCTAGGTAGAAACCCTAGGGTACACACCAAAAACCCTGCGCCCAATTTTCTCTCTTTTCTTTCTTTTTCTCTCGGAAGGTTTTGGACCTTCACCTTGCGCAGAAGCCTTCCTCACGCCCCAAAGTTTCTCTCCTAATTTTTCTACGCACGTCCCACCTTTCTCCTCTTTTTAAAACAACGTCAAACGTGTCTTATCCGCGTGAGAGGATAAAGACAAGAGGTTACACATTTGAATTCAAATCAAATTTGAATTCAAACGAAAATCAACTTATCCCTATCCTTTTGGGCGTGAGAAGAGAAGGGGCGTGGCTCTTTGTGCGTGAAAAAAGTTTCACGAGAAACTTTTTCTCGTGTAAGTAATGTGGCGCACAAAATGGATAAGGATGAAAGGGCAAGTGATAAGTTATCCATTCAAATTCAAACATGCTTTGAATTTGAATGGCTAACTAATTATTTTATCCATCCATATGGCGCACAAATGAGGACGTGGGGAAGGGTTTTGCGTGAGAAAAATTTCACGAGAAGTTTCTTCTCGTGAATTCAAATGGGTGCAAGGAAGTTGGGTGACGCAGGAAATTTAAAACAAGGTGGTTTGATTCAAATTGAGCCAACCTAGTTTAAAATAGGTTGAGCACAATTAGACCAAATTAAACCCAACATAATTAGGCTTAATTAGGCTTAATAAAATCCTAATCAAATCAGGAATTAACTAAACCTAACCCCTGATCAAATCAGGGACTAAACCACCTTAGCGATTAGGTCAACATTTAACCTAATCGGGTCAATCCAAACTGAATCCAATTCAATTGGACTTGATCCAAAAATAATTACTCAATCAAATTGAGTTAATTAGTGATTAAATCACTAATTAAACCTCTCATAAATTTTGAGTCCAAATCCGATGGGCAATCAGGCATCAGAGACCATCGATATGAAACCCTGATCAAAGAGTTCAAATTTCAAATTCAAAATTCGAAATTCAAAATTTTGACCCCGGTACCCAAAATGTGTGGAACTCATGATTAGAGAATCCTAATTCTCAATCATAGAGTTCCAAATAGATAAGACTCATAATCAGCCATCAGATCAGAAAGGAACCTCTAATGTGTGTGACCCCGCAGGTTCGAACCTAAGCCGGTAGCACAGGAACCAATTTCTGTACTAATCGAAGTGACCATCTAACAATGGTACCCGACGATCGGATAGGTCGAATAATCGCAATCGCAACATTCAGAACCTACGTGAATATGGTTACCGTATAATTCATCCCTTTTGACCCCTGTGTTTAGGATGACTCAGAGTTAAACTGTCAACCCTGATGATATCATCCGAATTGTGCTCAACTCAATTAGTCCTGTGACTCCTCACTAGGACTACTCTGGTCAAGATTTTGCTAAATTGAAACACGACTGTACACAGCTCCTAAACTGGAGTGGTCAATCCCATCTTGACACACGCACCGACAAGTCAAGTACTTGACTACACCCAGCAACCTTCCATCACTGAATTAGAAATTCAGGTAGTCCAGTGCCTAAGTGCAGTGAGTTGCTTGCAAGTCACCGTGGCGGTCTCAGGTCGGAGGGACATTTATACCCATATCCCATCGGAGCAAATCTTGACAGCAGAAATAGCTCCGGAGTTGGTCACGTTCAGTGCAGATGTACCATTACATCTCACCTGTATGCCATACCAGTGTCTCCACACTCTTTGGTTATGAGGACAACCAACCCATATGGCACACAACGACCTATGCTCGATAAATATTGTCGTCCTTGGTAACAACGTATCATTTGGTCGCGAACATGTTTAAGGACTAAACGACAAATCCTCCTTTGTCGAGTCTAAATAGTCCTAAGGACTTCATCACAACACAGGAGTTCATTAGAAGATGAAACATTTGTGATGAAAAAATATCAAAATAACTTTTATTTATTTATAATTCATGTACTAATACAAAATGAGCACAACCGTCAACAGGCTGACGATTGGCTTTGGGACACTATTCCCAACGGGTTCGGGGCGTGACAGCTACTTTGACTGCTGGCAAAATAAAGAAGCATAAGGCACTTCAGGTGGGTTAGTGATGTATTGGAAGAGTTCGGAGATGGTTGGCCATGCAATTCATTTCGATGTCTTCTCAATCAGCACTTTGTTTGCTCTCAAAAATAATAGTTATTGATGAATATTAAATAATATCTTTGGACCTGATAAACATATGAATTAGCATACTGAAGCATCCGATTTATTATTAATTGATCATTGTTATGAAGAATTTGATGTTTCTTAATCTATTTTATGGATAATTGAAGGATTGGACTGATTAAGATTCAAATTAATTCAAACTTAAAGAAATACTTAAAAACTAATAAGTCGAATGCAATTAGCTCAAGAACAAATTGTAATCAATGGCTACCAAGCAATACATCAAGATGAAACAATCACTAAAGAAAATATCATTCACCTAAATTTTAAAAAGAGAAGAGAAAAACTTAGCGCCACATCTCGAATCTCAACCACTCCAAAATTCTCTCTATAGAATGAACCCCACCTCTTTCCTCACGTGCCGTCCTCTGATAACATGTGGCCCCACTCATACGCTTCCCAATTTTCACGTTACATCCAGGCCTCCACTTCCTCACACGCCCAGCATCCTCCTCCCTGAAAAGTCTCCTCCCATCTTCACTTCACGGGCCCCACTACCTCTTCTCAATTAATTCCCACTTCTTTCCCTTAACTCTTCCACGTTAAAACTCTTCCAAAGTCCACGTGAACCAACCCAATTCGAAGTATTTTAATACCTCAGGACTGCCCCATCAGAAATTAAAAGCCTTCAAAACTCCTTTCGCGCGCGCCTTTCCACGTCCCCACCTTATCTCTTCTAGAAGCGCCGCACAACCAGGATACCTCACTACATTATTTCACGCGTCCACCAGCCTTCTTAATCCCAATTTCTCACGGATTAAAACTCTTCACGGGACACAAATCAAAATCCTTTTCTCACGCCTCTCCCTTCGTCTCCCTTCACTGGACAGCCGAGAACGCCTCAGGCGTCTAACTCCGTTCCCCCTCTCCTCTATGTTCTCTCAACCCCTCCCCCCGTCACCTCATCCTCTCCATCTTCACGCCTCACATTTTTTTTTTTTTTTTTCATCTTTTCATCTGAAAAATTGAGAGTTCCAAAAAATAAAAATATTCAAAGCAAGAAAACTCAACATCAACGGTTAAACTTCTGTATCTCAAAAAAAAAATGATTTATTTTATAAAATAAATTTATTTTTTTTACTGTATTTTTTATATCTTTTTTTTCATACAAAAAATAAAAAAAATATATATTTTTTAATATATTTTTATATTTTTATTTGATTAGATTATTAATCTAAACAATCTATCTTCTTTGGAGACGTATCATGATCTGTAAGATACGATACGTGCTTAAAAAAAAATAAATTATTTTAGAATTTAATCTCTCATCTTTTCTTTTTAAAATCTCTTAGGATAATTTATACACGTAAAGAAACGAACCGTAATCCAAAGGATACGGTTCATACTCAGAAAGAGATAGATTATACTCAAAAGTAATTCATAACAAGCCACCCTTTTATGATTTTGAGTACTAAAATCTGTTTTGCAAAAGAATGATTCATAATTCCTGAGATCTTTTTTGTTTGATCATCTCTATTATTAATTTAGAATTTATTTATCTTATTTATTTAGATTTTTAAACAACAACTTTAGCGCACATAAAATTCTAAATTTTTTTTTCTTATTTTACGTTCCAAACACAACCACCTAAGATCTCTATGGATCGATCCGACTCATCCTGTTCTACAAAATTCAGAGATCGATAAAAATAATATTTTTGATCGCTCTCGCAAGAGCGATCAAGACACAATGATCAAAAAGCAAGGACCAGCTTCTATGAAGAAGTGATGGTAATCATACATTTTATCGATGGCCCATGGATTGTAGTTGGAGACTTTAATATAACTTGATTCTCGTATGAAGGATTAGGAGCCATGAGCAGCATCACTAAGTGAAGAAAGTTCAACAGAACCATCAATCAACTTGAGCTGTTAGAAATCAATACACCAAATAAGAAATATACTTGGTCAAATTTTAAAGAAAAAATATATTTGGTCAAATTTTAGAGATCACTCCAGCTTTGCAAAGTTTGACAGATGTTTTGCATCAACTGACTGACATTCTGAATTCACACGGACATCTCTTTCCTCTCACACGACCAACATCAGACCATATACCAATGCTGCTCATATTTGATCACCTACCTCAAGTTTACAGAAGCCTTAAGCCATTTCTGTTTGAAAACATGTGGCTCTTACAACTAGGCTTTGACAATCTAATTAAATTTTGGTGGAGTAAAGCTCCACACTCAGAAGATGATGTTAAAAACATTGTCATCAAGCTGAGGTTCTTGCATTCGAAGTTGAGACATTGGAGCAAAACTAATATTAGAAACATCACTCATATAATGAAAAAGCTCATGAATAAGATTGACATGCTGGATGATGTAGGAGAAAATAGATATCTATCAACAACAAAAAAGAAAAAAAGATCTGACTTGAAATCTAGACTTGTAAAATCCTCCAACAGGAGGAGGCATACTGGAAATAGCGAACAAGACATCAGTGGCTCAGAGATGGTGACCGCAACACAAAGTTTTTCACATAAGTATAATTATTGGATGTATGCCCTAGAAGCCAATCTTGACTGACACATTTCATATCTTTAGGACATGATTTTATACTTATTGGACAGTTATATTATCATTTATATTTATATGTCCATAAATCATTCAAGAAATTAACAAGATGATACATACTCTCAAAGAGTTGAGAATTTGAGACTGTGTCATTGATGATTAATTCCTAAATTGCTTCTGATCATAGGATCATCATGGGGATGGTGATTGATCCGGATAGACCAGTATACGAATTACTTCCTTCGGACAGATGGATCTCGAGTTTACAGTGTAGAGACACTGGAGCGAAAGTGCAGGTGGTTGTTAGAGAACAACTAGCACTGAGCGTGACCAATACGAGAAGTCATATATACGAGAAGTCATATGGATGTCTACTCACTCGTTAGTGACTTTCTCGATACTGCAGTTGTATGACTGGTCTTTTGACCTGAGATGATACTACTGCTTGCAGTGAGGCTGCTGGAGTTTAACTGATACATCAACATGAGTCTCCATGAGTCTTTGTAGTGGATGTTGGTGACAGTTGGTCTACTATAGGAGTGGAGTGTGATCAAGATAGGATCTATCAATCCTAGCAGAAGGGAGTAGTCCTATAAGATTTAAGAGGTTGAGTCCTTAAGTCTATGGCCATAGCATTGTGACTGATGGAAAAGAGTTTTCATAGAGTCACATATGGACTTAAGCTGATTGAATCTATCATATGATCGATGTTGAGGTTTGATGATTTATTCATGACCTGCCATCTGGTCGGGACTTACGATAGAGGGACTATATCATGTGTTAACTGCACCTAGAGGTTCATCTTTTATTCTGTTGGATTGCCACTACATACTGCTAGGTATCACTGGTGGATTGTGAGACTCATAAGGATTATCTTGATGATCAATAATCCTTGGTGGGTTGAGTTGAAATTGTTCCAATCCATTGAAATGAGTTTCAATGATATTGTGATAGAGATCGCAATATATCTCACTACCAGATAGAATAAAATCTATGGAGTCACACACAAAAGATGCTTTTGACTGATCAGATTGTTGAACTACGATTATGAATCATAACAGAATTTGATTATCAATTTGATTGATAATTGATCCAATACAAATATTACATTATGTAACTTATTAAAGAGTTAGTCAGTTATAGGAAGATTAATTAGCAATAGGATTGCTAATTGGCTTAATTTGATTGAGCAATGGGGCTTGATCAAGTCCTATTTGATTGAATTTAATTTGACTCATTTTGGATTTAATTTGATCAACCCTATAGGGTTATAAGATAACCCCAAAAGGATTGGATTATTAGCCCCAATTAAATTAGAATTTGGGTTTGACCAAATTTCTAATTAGACTAGGATATATGTATTCCTAATTGGAATAGAAATCTTCATTTTCATGCTGCACTAAATCCTAATGAGATTAGGATTAAAATTAAGTTTGACTCAAGCACCAAGAAAGAGTTCAATTGGACTAAGACTCTTCCTCCAATTTGGAGACATCCAATCTAAATTAATTGGACTCCAAATCAGATTTAGATTTCTATCTATTAAGTCTAATTAAGTCCTAATATGATTAAGATTTATTGATGTTTTATTGGGATTAAAATAGCCATCTAATGATAGAGTCCCATGAATCTTAAACTCTTCCCTATCCATGCGCCAAAGGGGTCCACGCCAACTTGATTTTGTGTCCCACCTTGAACCACTTTTAATGCCACTTTGCCTCTTCTTTTAGCGTGTAAGAAAGAAGCTTTTAACCCATTGTTTTCGTGCAAAAATCTAGGAACAAATCAGTTTATTATGGGCGGCATCAAAGGGATAAGAGTCCTAAGCATTTTGGACTCTAATTTCCTACCCGATCTCTAATTCCTCTTAGCCTATTTAAACCACCAGCCCTTGGGACGTGGAAGAAGGATAGAGACCAGATTTCAATGCCCAAAAATTAGAGGTTTTACCGTGGAAAACTAAGGGAGAAAAAGGGAGGGACGGTGCACATGTTTTTGGCACAAGGTGAGGTTGTTTTGATCTCTTCTTTATTACACAACCAATTGTTGGTTGTTAAGATATCATCTTCTCTCCCTCTTGTCTATGTTTAGATATGGATGTCTTCTCTTCTTTTTATCCAAAAATTAGATAAAATTATTATATCTCTATTGTAGAGATTTGATGTATAAATTTTAGGAAGAAAAGAGAAAAAAGAGTTCTTCTCATGATCTCTAGCATAGAGATCAAAATCCTTCTACATCTTCTTATTCTCCAAGAGTGTTTTAGGAGAAAATTTTTTTTTCAACTATCAAGATGTGATCTCTGCAAGGGAGCTAGCACTCCGGTGAGATCACAAGGCTTCTGATCAGGTCAGAGTCTCATATGGATATCCGTAGAGATCGGATGCTTGTGTGGCTACAAAAAATTTTCGAAGATATCCATGATCATCTGTTTGCATTGAAGATTGATCTATATCCAGGTATATTTTATATTTATTTTTTTATTTAATTTCTATATCTGAATCTTATCGCACATATGATGATTCTGATTATGGTTTGAAGATATGATCTTATGCATGTTTAGATTAAATTAGATTTAATCTGAAAAATTTTAAAATTCTACTGCGTACTCCTTTTGTAAAATCATGCGTGCATTAAATCATAAAAATCCAAAAGCAGTATCAGAGCCACATCATATGCATGAGATTTAGATTTAGATTTGAAATCTGTAAAAAAAAATTTTAGATCTGAAAGGTTTTGATGTCGTTCTGACATAAGGTTGCCCTGGCATAACTTGTTATGTTGTATGGTTGTCCTAGAACGATGTTAAAATTTTCAATTAGATTGAATTTTTAGATCTGATTTTTTCAGCATATATGTGATATATATTTTGTTATTTAGATCTAAAAAAAATTTCGAGATCTATTTTGATTCATATATATAATATATGAAAGTATGTTTAGGACTGAAATTTATTTCTGTGGTCTGAACTTATTTATATATATGATACATATTTATATACATGATCTGAAATTATTTCGAAATCAAAATTTACTCTTTATACAAAGAATTTAGATTTAAAAATTTTGATTTAAGATCTGAAATTAGTATTTGTGCAAGAAGGATTGGTCATGGGTAGATCAAGTTAGGTCTTGTATTTGGATTACATAAAAAGATTTCTAATTTGATCATATTGGGTCTAAATCGATTTAGCAATTGATCAAACTGATTCAAGTATTGATTAGGGTGAGATCAATAGAGCTTTAGATCATACAATTATTGTTGATCGAATCGATTGACACCCATATGTAGAATCAATTAATCTAATTAGGTCCTGTATTTAGATTACATAAAAGGATTTCTAATTTGATCATATTGGGTCTAAATCGATTTAGCAATTAATCAAACCGATTCAAGTATTGATTAGGGTGAGATCCATAGAGCTTTAGATCATATAATTATTGTTGATCGAATCGATTGACACCCATATGTAGAATCAATTAACCTAAGGACTTAATTTGGCTCTGTGGCTCGAGTCTGATTCACCTAAGCTAACCTATTCAGGTCAATTGTCCAATTTGTTTCTAAGGCAAGTAATTAAAAGGTAGTTATTTAATTGGTTTTATCCACTTACCTGGCTAATTTATTAGGATCTAAAGAAAGCAACGGGGGAACCCCCACCAATCTCCACTTACCTGATCAATTTGGAAGATTCAATCTCAAATATAGTTGCTTGGTGGTTTGATTTAGCTCATGCCAATTACATCAGTCATGTGATGACTGATTACATGAGTCCTAAATCTAAATTTCTTCACAAAATTTTAAGTTCAAGGTCTTCCACCATTGTAGATGTGTAGACGTGCTACCGGCGTTGATTGTTCTCGACTGGTTATAGTGGTTCAGTTACATCGGGTACATGCAACCACTCTATTAGCAAAGAGTTGCTACAGGGTAAAGATAGGATTGGGCCTAATAATTGTTAGGTGAGGGACCCAATAACATCTTTGCACCTACTTGTGAATGGTGGGTCTGGCTTAACTAAGGAGTGTGGACAATAACTGATAGGTGAGCCTACATGACTTAGATATCAAGTGGCTGCAATATGCTTAGAGAAGCATCTGAACAAAGAGTTGTTCATGCATCGATATTTATTCATATTACCAATAACTGTTAGGTGAGGTGCACGGCATCGGTGGGACCGCAGTACCCACTAAAAATTCAATTATCACGTCAGGATTTTCGTTTCTCCATCCAAAGAATGTAGAAGATCTGACAAAATAGTGAGAGTCTCTTTTTGCATCTAAAAGTTTCTAGTACAATTCATAAAATAAGTACAAACATCCAATTAAAATCTTTGCTCTCTGCTGTTCATTGTGTCAGCTTCCAACCCTCTAGCTTGAGTCCTAGATATCAATCGATTAACCGAAACTGAGTACATAGACTGGCTCACAAATCTAAGAATTATTCTTAATTTTAAAAAATTAAGCTATGTTCTCTACCAGATTATTCTAATATTAACAACCCGTCTAACCCATAGTCAACGAACTATACTTGATGAGTGGATGGACAATGACAATTAAGATAAGTGCTATGCATGAGCACATGTTCACTACCTACGATATGTTGATTTATCTACAAGTGTTGTGAGATCATCAGAGTCGCACAGCATATGTGATGCGTGATGGGCAGTCAGTTAATGATCATTATTTGATAATGATCAAGGATATTAAGGAGCTCAAAAGGCTCGATATGATCATGCAGAAGGAATTGCTTGTGGATTTGATCCTGTGATCCCTGATTAGTTTATACGGATAGTTTATGATAAATTACCATATAAAAGACCATCAAGGTACCTTATCTAAATTGGTCAATATGTTGCTAACAAAGAAACCTTGAAAGAGTTCAGAGCTAAATACCTAGAGAGCCTAAAGAAATAAAAACGTACCTAGAGTAGGTATGTCGAAATTGCCTAATATTATCCTTACGATTTTCTCTTCTTCCAGTTGAGTTATAGACTCTAATGTAGAGTCGATGGAAAGGTAGAGGGTGGAGGAAGTAATCCTTGAATTGGCTATAGGGCAACAGTTACTGCTGCAGCCATGGGTATTTGTCCTTTGCAATCATCATTTGGATTAAGTTCTAAGAGACAGTCTCTATCATTTGCATGGTAATACATATGTGAATTTAATTGAGCAATCAGTGAATGCCATTAGATCTGAGAGATCCAAAATTGAGATAAGCTTAAAGTATATGTGGACCCTTAAGCTAGATCGTATTGGAGAAGAAATAACTAACAAACTGAAGAAATATGGGCTTGGGCTCATTGATTGTTGAGTCAAATCTAGTTTGTGTATCATCTCTTTGAGAAAATATGACCAAGCTACTCTGGTAGAACAAGAGAAAAAGGATCACTAAGATACTTATCCTTACATTTGATGTGTGTAGCCCATATGATGTGTTAACCAAGGAGTTGTCTCTACTTTGTATATGAGATACAAAATCTAAAATTTTTAAAAAATTCAAAGAATTCAGATGTGAGTAGAGAAGCAAATCGAAAAATTTTTAAAGTTACTTCGATCAGATCGAAGATGCAATACCAATAAAAAAAATTTATCGATTATCTCATAAAATAACATAATTTCATATTGGACTACTCTTAGTACATCTCAGCTCAACGAGATAAGAAGAGTTAAAGGACTATATGAGATATGGTCTAGTCCATAATGGACTTCACTAATTTATGTTTCTTTAGGGACATGCTTTATTTCTATGAAATTAGGTTCTCTCTAAACTAGTTCTTACCACACCTATAAGATATGGCATATGGTGAGAACTGAATCTTGATTATTTTGAGATTGAAGGATGTCCAGTATGTGTCTAGGACAGCAGGTGAATATATTAGAGAATAGGTCTATAAAGCTCATCCTAAAAGAGATTGGGATATTACTTTCTGAAAGGATTGCAATATGATTGTGACCCGATATACTATTTTTCTTGAAAAATTATTTAACCAAAATAAAGCAGTGGGAGAAAAGTTAAGCTCAAAGAGAGTGTCTCTGAAGAGCAATGAGCTTTGGGATCTTAAGAACCTATTCACCATGAGCCAGTAGACGTATATTCCTCTTCCACCTCGTACACTTAGTAGGATCTCCTATCCTCTCAAAAGGTACTTGGGTATGCTTAACAGAGGATGTAGAGAAAGTTATTTTCTCATGGGAGATGGGGAGCATAGAGATGATCCCAAAGCCTACAACGAGGCGATGTGAGACATCAACTCTAAGGAAGGATGTGAAATAACTTTTCTGAGAAGAGATCTTTTGAAGATTTCTATATGAAATAGCCTATGGATTTCACTTCTTGTGATAGAAGATCACAAAGTCTATAATAATCTTGGAGTTGGAACAAATCATTTTGATGATATGATCAAATTATTTGATCAGATATGAGGAATTATAGGTTTCAAAAGGGACAGTGAGAGTGTCTAAAACTAACATCGATTAAAATATAGTTGAATATAGATTTCTCCATGAAAGACATAAAGTAGGTATCCTAAAGATTTATAGAGATAGATGCAACTGGATGCTTATGTTTTCACAAATAAAGTACAAAGACTGGATGCTGAAAGAGTTCAGCACAGAAATCTCAGAGAGGGGTCTGCTATCCTCTCGGGCATAGTCGTATGCCGTAATGTACTTGAACTGATATAAATAATACCGTGATGTCATGAGTAGATATCAGTTGAATCCAAGCTGTGAGTGCTGGATTGCTGTGAAAACGACCTTAAACTCTTGAGAAAAACTAAGGACATATTCTTAATTTGGAGAAGGATCAAAACTAGGAGTGGGAGGATACACCAATTAAGATTTTATATCTGATATTGATCGTAGAATATCTACATCATGGGTATGTTCCTATGTCGATATCTTGAAAGAATTTTAAATAATTGATCAATGGAAGCTGAGTACACTATAGATGTATAGGATGCATTCTAACTTTAATGTTAGTTGTAGAATTGATTGTCATGTCATTAAATACTGTGACACTATACTGCAAGGATAATGGCACCACAGTCCTTGCTAAGGAACCTAAGTTTCACCAGATATCCAAGCACTTAGAACAACAGAACACGCAACTACCTCGAGTAGAAATATATAGAGATGTAGAGAGCAAACTTCACATGTGATGTAGATGATCCACTGATAAGTCACTTAGCTAGCCTAAGACTATAACCTGTCTTGTGAAGATAGGGAATGGTACATAGTAAATTGGTTTTAGTACAAGTGAGAGATTGTTGGATGTATGCCCTAGAAGCCAATCTTGACTGACACATTTCATATCTCTAGGACATGATTTTGTACTTATTGGGCAGTTATATTATCATTCATGTTTGTGTCCATGAATCATCCAAGGAATTAACAAGATGATGATACATATTCTCAAAGAGTTAAAAATTTGAGACATGTATCATTGATGATTAATTCCTAAATTACTCCTGATCATAGGATCATTATGGGGATGGTGATTGATCTGGATAGACCAGTGCATGGATCGCTTCCTTCAGACAGATAGATCTCGAGTCTGCAGTATAGAGATACTAGAGCGAGAGTGCAGGTGGTTGTTAAAGAATAACTAGCACTGAGCGTGACCAACATGAGAAGTCACATGGATGTCTGCTCACTTATTAGTATCTTTCTTGATGCTGCAGTTATATGACTGGTCCTTTGATTTAAGATTACACTACTGTTTGTAATGAGGCTGCTAAAGTTTGACTGGCACATCAATATGGATCTCAATGAGCCCTTGTAATGGATGTTGACGACAGTTGGTCCACTGTTGGAGTGAGGTGTGATCAAGATGGGATCTATCGATCCTAACAGAAGGGAGTAGTCCTATGAGATTTAAGAGGCTGAATTCTTAAGTCTATGGCCATAGCATTGTGATAATTGAAAAAGAGTTTTCATAGAGTTACATATGGACTTAAGCTGATTGAATCTATTATATGATTGATGTTAAGATTTGATGATTTATCCATGATCTGTCATCTGGTCGGGACTCACGATAGAGGGACTGTATCATGTGTTAACTGTACCTAGAGGTTCATCTTTTATTCTGCTGGATTGCCACTACATACTGCTGGTGTCACTGATGGATTGTGAGACTCATGAGGATTATCTTGATGATCAATGATCCTTAGTGAGCTGAGTTGGAATTGTTCCAATTCATTAAAAAAAATTTCAATGATATTGTGATAGAGATCACAATATATCTCACTACCAGACAGAATAGAACCTATGAGATTATACACAAAAGAGACTTTTGACTGATCAGATGGTTGAACTATGATTATGAATCATAACAGAATTTGATTATCAATTTGATTGATAATTGATCCAATGCAAATGTTGCATTATATAACTTACTAAAAAGTTAGTGAGTTATAGGAGGATTAATTAGCAATAGGATTGCTAATTGGCTCAATTTGATTGAGCAATAGGACTTGTATCAAGTCTAATTTGATTGGATTTAATTTGACTCATTTTAGGTTTGATTTGATCAACCCTTAGGGTTATAGGATAACCCCAAAAAGATTGGATTATTAGCCCCAACTGAATTAAGATTTGGGTTTGACCCAATTTCTAATTGGACTAAGAATCTTCATTTTCATGCTGCACCAAATCCTAATGAAATTAAGATTAAAATTGAGTTTGACTCAAGCACCAAGAAAGAGTCCAATTGGACTAGGATTCCTCCTCCAATTAGGAGACATCCAATCTAAATTAATTGAGCTCCAAATCAGATTTGAATTCCCATCTATTTGAGTCTAATTAAGTCCTAATATGATTAGGATTTATTGGTGTTTTATTGGGATTAAAACAGCCATCTAATGATAGAGTCCCATGAATCTTAAACTCTTCCCTATCCATGCGCCAAAGGGGTCCACGCCAACCTGATTTTGTGTCCCACCTTGAACCACTTTTAACGCCACTTTGCCTCTCCTTTTAGCGTGTAAAAAAGAAGCTTTTAACCCCTTGTTTTTGTGCAAAAATCTGGGAGCAAATTAGTTTATTATGGGCGGCATTAAAGGGATAAGAGTCCTAAGCATTTTGGACTCTAATTTCCTACCCGATCTCTAATTCCTCTTAGCCTATTTAAACCACCAGCCCTTGGGATGTGGAAGAAGGATAGGGACTAGATTTCAATGCCCAAAAATCAGAGGTTTTACCGTGGAAAACCAAGGGAGAAAAAGGGAGGGACGGCATGCATGTTTTTGGCGCAAGGTGAGGTTGTTTTGATCTCTTCTTTATTACACAACCAATTGTTGGTTGTTAGAACATCATCTTCTCTCCCTCTTATCCATGTTTAGATATGGATGTCTACTCTTCTTTTTATCCAAAAGTTGGACAAAATTATTACATCTCTATTGTAGAGATTTGGTGCATGAATTTTAGGAAGAAAAGAAAAGAAAGTGTTCTTCTAATGATCTCTAGCATAGAGATCAAAATCCTCCTACATCTTCTTGTTCTCCAAGAGTGTCTTAGGAGAAAAGAAGATTTTCAACTATCAAGATGTGATCTCTGCAAGGGAGCTAGCACTTCGGTGAGATCAAAAGGCTTCTGATCAGATCAGAGTCTCATATGGATACCCGTAGAGGTCGGACGCTTGTACGGCTACAAGGAACCTTCGAAGACATCCATGATCATCTGTTCGCGTTGAAGATTGATCCATATCTAGGTATGTTTCATGTTTATTTTTTTCTATTTAATTTCTGTATCTGAATCTTATCTCACATATGATGATTCTGGTTATGGTTTGAAAATATGATCTTATGCATACTTAGATTAAATTAAATTTAATTTAAAAAATTTTAAAATTTTGTTGCGTACTCCTTTTGTAAAATTATGCATGCATGAAACCATAAAAATCCAATAGTATCAAGCAACGAAAGAACCAAATCTTTAAAATATTGGCCGACGACAAAACTATTGATAATCAAAAAGACATACAGCATACATTTCACTCATATTATTCCTCTTTGATTGGTGTGAAGAATGATTCAAATGTTGAAGCAATTTGGAGTCTCCTTTATTCTAAAAGAAATATAGATTTAAGCTCTCGAACAGGATATCACTGAAGATGAAATTTATAATACAATGTTCAACATGGCAAAAAACAAGACCCCGGGCCTAATGGATTTTCCGTGTCATTCTATCAAAAATATTGAGAGATCGTAAAATATGATATTATCAAAGTTGTCAAGGTCTTTCAAAACCAATCATCAGATATAGTCAGAATCAACTACACTTACATCAGACTCATTCCAAAGATATCAAATACTGCTTCAGTCAAAGACTTTAGACCAATTAGTCTGGAGAACAGCATTATCAAAATCATTTCAAAGATATTATCCTCTCGATTGGGTAGAGTGATTGATTCATTAATTTCTCCCACTCAAAATGCTTTCACTAAAAGAAAATAGATTCACTACATTCTAGCAAATGAGATAATAGCCTACTCCAAAAGATCGAAATGCAAAGGGATTTTTTGCAAGATAGATTTTGGAAAAGTATTTGATAGCATTTCTTGGAAGTTCTTGTTCGGTCTTCTGAAATTCAGAGGTTTCGGACCAAGATGGCTCAAGTGGATAACCTCCTTGCTACGAAACACAAGTTCTTCCATATTAGTCAATGGTCAGCCAAGCAGATGGTTCATTAGCAAACGGGGACTAAAACAAGAGTAGACCTCTCTCTCCATTGCTCTTTATCTTGGTGGCTGACACACTTGACATAATTTTTAGACAAGCAGCGAATGAGAACATGATCTATGGTATAGGACCCTTTGACACAATGGGACAATTCAGATATTTGCAATTTGCTGATGACACACTACTACTTTGCAATGCTACAGAGGACCACATCCAGTCACTAAAGCTAATTCTCTACTCCTTTGAACTATTAACGGGTCTCAAAATCAACTTCAATAAATCCAGCATTGTTGGATTAGGTATAACCAAAGCTCAAATAGAATCTTCTCACTATTGCTTGGATGCCAAGTAATAGACCTTCCCATTTTTTATCTTGGCCTCCCTCTAAAAGACTCGTCTATAAAGCTTAGAGATTGAAACTTTCTATTAGAAAAAGTAGAGAAAAAGATAGCAGGATGGAAATGGCAAGTCCTTTCCATTGCAAGAAGACTCATTCTCATCAACCACGTCCTCAGAGCTGTGCCAACATATTAGATGTCAATATTTTCCATCCCTACAGGAATTGTTCAAAAGATTGATATTTTGTACCGCAACTTTTTATTGGGTGATCATAGGCCCTACAACAAAATTAAGTATCTTGCAGCTTGGTCACAGATATGTAGACCAAAGAAATACGATGGCCTGAGTATTATAGACCTTAAAATAGTCAACCAAGCAATATTGGTGAAGTAGTGGTTCAAATTTTTCTCCCAGTAAAGTAGACCATGACGAGTTCTCATTTACAACATATACTACTCTCGAAGATTGCTAGGTGAGCCATCTATCCTCTTGTCTAAAAAGGCTTCACTATTTTGGAAAAGCATCCTTAAACAATGGGATCTATTCATGCATTGCTCTAGTCCTATAATTGGAAATGGCCACCAAATCTTCTCCTGGTATGATAGGTGGAATCAGAATCAGTCCTTAGCAGAAAGGTACCTCAACTTATTTCTTTTTGTCAAGGATCAATACATGTCAATAGATCAATTCCTCAGTGTTTACCGGTGGCTAAAAAACTTCCGACGGCCATTGAATTATGCAGTCACAATTGAACTCCAACATTTACATGCTCACGTTGGTTTGCCGAGATTATTAAATCATGTTGATAATAGGAAATGAAAATGGAGCTCATCTTTCACTGTGAAATAGTGCCACTATTTCCTAAGTCATGGGGGAGTCTTATCACGTTTTGGGAGAGTAATTTGGAGACTATCCATTCATGAGAAAATGAAAGTATTTAATTGGTTGTGCTACCACAACAAAATTCTTACTACTGAAAACCTAAAGAAGAAAGGCATTGTCGGCCCAGCATCATGTCCATTATGCTCAAGCCACCCCAAAAAACTAGACCACCTGCTGCTATCCTGTGATATTCAAACCAGGTATGGAGTGTCCTAATACAAAGATTGAGATCATCACAACTACCAAACAATGTATCTGACATTTGGTACAAATGGAGAGATTCTTGCTTGCAAAATAATCAGGTAGAAGTACACGATACTATCATCTCAGTAGGTTTCTAGGGCATTTGAAAGGAGTGAAACAATCGTGTCTTTCAATTTCAAACCTCAGTAGCATTTGAAGTTGTCAAGCACATCATCTTTTTACTATAAAACTGGACTTCTTCAATGCAAAATATAAAGATGCAAAAACTGACAGCTGCTATCAACTCACTCGGGCTCTAAATCTATGTTTGCATATTCATAAAAGCATTTGGAGTAGAGGAGCACAAGACAACTCCTTATTGTGACCCTTTGAAAGGAGGAAAACACTTTCAAATGCCAGGTGATCACTCAAAAGGGGCCCGCTCTGAAGATAATATGCACTTTTTGTACTTCTTTTGCAACTAAACATATGTAACGCTGGGGAACGTTTTGAAGGCATCTCTACCTCCCTATTCCCCCTACTCATCCATCTCTATTATATACTAAACAATATATATATTTAATATGATAATGTAATGGAGGAAGTAACTTCCTTCATTCTCTTTCAAAAAAAAAAAAACTTAGTTTCCTCATGAAAAATAGAGAAGCGACACATAACAGAGAAATGACAAATCATGGTGCAATGTGAAAAGAGAAAACAGAGGTTTCTTATCATTATTGTAGGAAGCTATAAAGCCCCTTGCGCGGGGTAAGAGCGTCCATACACCATATCCTAACCGCAATGTAAATTTAATGGACTGGTTATATAGGGGATACGCGGGCAGATCAAATAGGCTGAAGGGAATGATTGGAAGCTCGAGTAATTATGTTACCACGGAAGTCTAACAAGCCAAGAGGCATCTAAAGAGCATCAGCCAAATCAGGCTTAAAAGTCATCCAAAGTACAGACCAAGTTTCAAAAGATGGCAAGTGTAGGTCGAGCGAAAATTGCCTATCTGAAAGGCCAACCAGTTCTGAAGGTTGCCTATCTAAAAGGCGAAGTCGGTAGAATCACTAAAATGGAAGCCAACATCCTGTTAGCTACGGTATAGAAACATAATGGATGCGACAGATTCACAATGTAAAGGAGCAAATAAAAGATATCAAACAACCGTAGGGCGATGGGTGAAGAAATACATCTAGTGCTTCGTTTATTAGATCTATTTCTAGTACGGATGTGTTTTGGACCCAGAAGATCCACCGAAGACAAATAGAAAGAGTGCATTCATCACAAAGAACTAGTGTATATCCTCCTCTCCCAAGATCCAAGCTTCTGTTGCAGCCTAATGAGCTTCAAGAGCTACAGGGCCTTGCATGATTAAAGGATGCAATGCCTTTTGTTATTTTAGATATATCATTAGGCAGAACCGCAGAAGGAAAACAGCCATTTCATGGACTAAAATGGTGCAGGGTTCCTACAATGCACAAAAGTTCACATAATTGCAACAAAAAAAGTTTACGGAATCAGACCACCTTCTGGAAACAAAAAGCACTCAGAATACCCTTCTAGTTAACTTATGCCACCAATCCTTCCTTACAAACATCACAACTGCATCATTTCAAATTGGGTGTAAAATGCTTGACAACAATATCCAAGCAGGAACAGAACTCAGGTTGGATGCAATGATAGTTTCCAATGGGAACCTTCGACTCACAGAGCGATCACCAGGACTGGTGGGCTAATTTCTGGCTATAAAGTGGCGATGCTAATGTCGAACACTGCTAAATAGATTACAAAAAAATAGTCCCAAATGTATGTACGTCTCAACTGGAAAATTAATCACCAACATCACACTTTGCGTTGAATTGCTGCAGGTTGAGCATTGCATCCAGTAGTGCGCTCCAACACAGATGAATAATTCCATGTCAACCATCACCGTCGGCTAAGTAATTTGTGGTTAAGCTAACGTGGAGGTTATGCAAAACAACTTCCTAGACAAACATACAGCTATAAACAACAGTTGAATTCCCGGTTTTTTTTTTTTTGAAAAAAAAAACTAATTTTCTAGGGTCACGGCGAGTTGGTCTGCTTCTTCAAACATATTTCAGATTTACCTTTAGACGTAACAAGCTCTAGAGATTGAAAGGCTAGATAAACATAGTTTTACCCCACACAGAAGTACTTTTTTCTTTTTGGTAACACCGAAGTACTTTTTTCTTTGTCAATAAAACCAGCAAGTTATGAATTTGTTAACCTCAAATTTTTCAATACTACTTTCCATCATGAATTGGTTGCTTGCTATGAATAGCATTTCAGGGAGATAAAAAGATATGCATGATAAATGAATTTTTTTGTGACGAGAAGAAAATTCTAGTAGAAAAATAAATTTGACAAGGTCCTGGAAAACAAATGAGCTATCTATTTCAGTGAGGGCTTACAAACATCAGCTATGCCATTTGCCTCTCTACACATGGAACTATGATATCCATATGTATATTGCAACTATCATTATATAGCTAAAACAGAGGCCAAGCATCTTCTGCATCTAATCTTGAAATTCAGATAAACTTTTTATAACTCCAATCTATATGGTACGTGTTCATCTGAAATCAGTTTCACTCTTTCTTGCTGTGAGTTGAATCCTTATCATCAGGAAGAAGAAAGTAAAAGATTGCAGATTCACTCCATACCTGCTCCCATCCTATTCTGCAAAATCTTCTGCTGAAAAGTTGTCAACTCTCCTAATTCCCAGTCACATCTTGTTAGGGTGAGTTCCACAATGAAATCATTTAACTCAAAACCAATAATCTTATATCGTAGCTGCTTGAATTTTGAGAGGCAGACCAACTTAATTAATTGTGTTCTAGCAATAGACATTTGCTGCAAGTATTTGAATCCATGATGCAGGCAAGATGCCTGACTCAGTCCCATTCCCATTAGCTGAAGTACACATACCATCCCATAAACAGGTTGTGAAAGGTAAGGAACCAAAGTACCTCGAATTTGCAGGTCTTAGAATACTGAAAAGATTGTGGACTTCAATTTTTGTTAGCAGTGTGTGTCATCTACCAATCACTAACTTCTAGTCTTCAAAATAAAAAATGGAAAACTATAGGCAGTAGGAAAAATTCATAAAGTCTACCTTATCATGGTTACAAAGGAATCTGTACCCATGTTCACCTAGGGAAGGCTAATTAAATGTGGCAATCACCTTTTGATATGTTAATTAGATATGTGACAATCACCTTTCGTTCACTCTTTCCAGAATCTGAATTTGATCTGTCAATAGATATGTGACAATCACCATTTCTTGTTGCATGACTTGAGCTTTAAATTGCCCTATCATTCAAGCTAGTATCTCAAGGGCACATCAATGTCTCCAGTTGGGTCATGTTCAATAGCTATCAAGGAAGCACGTTTTATGCATGATGGATTGTTACAATAGAGAGCCCCTTGCTAGTTCAAACCAAACGATACCCTGAATTGGGCTTAGAAAAAGTGGATCATGAAATACTTACCATTAACAACTGATTAATATGAATATCTAAGAAGTAATTAAAAAATGGCAATGCCCAAAAAGAAAGACCAAATTCCTAAACAATATCCAACAAGATCAAATAAGTGGGAAATAAAGCTGCACAGTAGATGTGATTCGCTAGATAAAGTATGACCTGAGTTCTGATGAGCTGTCACTTCCATAACCCTTTCTCAGTACAGATGCAAAATTCTCCATGAGCTTGCTTACATTTTTCCACTCATGGATTGGACTTCAATTTTCAAATACTTAGGTGCAATTTCCATAATAACTTAAAATTTTCTGTTCCACCCTGTTCCATCATTATTTATCTTTTACTCTTTTATTCTTATTCAACATTCTGAACTCCTTGACTTGTTTCTAACTAGAATATGATGGAATGCCAACTAAACATGAGAGTTCCTCCTTGTTTTTCCTCTCCTTTTTTTCTGAGAAATTTGGTGGGGATCCCACCCAAAAGGGTTTAAAGCAGAGCTAATGCTGGATGGCAACTAAACATAAGACTTGCTGGTAATGTTAGCAATGTCCAAAATTTTTTGTCAATATACAATAACATGATTGTAGGATGTAAGATGTAAAAGCCACTGCATAAGATGCACAACCCTTATTTTGCGAGAAGCTATTTTGAAAGAACCAAAATGTTGCAGAATAAATGCTCATTTTCTCCTATTCACGCATCTAAAATTGGGCCTTGTATATGTAAACAGCTGATGTAACTCCTACAATACCATCAATTACCAGTTTCATCCCTGGCAATTGATCTCAGCAAGATCGCTTAAGCCTATCAGATGCCCAGGATACTCTCACCATCTCATAGGAGCTAAGAGTGTTCTTGCACTCTCCAGTCTGCTGCAAACTTTCTAGCTTTATCAAGAGGTTCCTTCAAAGTTACGAAACTATATGAATACATCTATTATGTGCCTATATGCTCACAATCACAGTGGGTCAGAACTATTAATACCCCTATATCATTGCACCCACCTAATTACTTGCATGCTTTCCATGCTTCTGTCTTCTCCTTCAGTGAACCATGCATTCTCCTTGGGGCTTCCTCTTCAACTTGTATGCATCACATCATCTTTTATGCCAAAGGGTTGTCCTTAAATCTCACTTGTGCAGCTATGATCCTATCAGTGATGTGGCACCCTCATGCCTGCCGTACACCACGCTGCTTCAAGTCCCCTTTAAGAGGCACTTGAAATGATGGCCCCTCCGGTCGCCCCTGGATCCACCCCTGCCAACACCGCCAGGTAAATGCTCAAGGGCAAAATAAAACCAAGTATACATCTCTTGTATACACATGAACTCCATTGGTGATTTCTGAATTGACGGAACTTATTCAAACCTTATTACTCCTGTCTTCAATAACTTGAAGACAAGATACTTAGCCTCCTCTATCAATACAAGTTATACGCTCCCCTGTGTACCAAGCCTTTCAGTCATTTCATATATGACTATCTCAGAGAACATCAGCTCCTGGAGCATTCCCTTAGTCTTGTCCCCTTGACTATGATTAAGAGTGCTTATTCCCATATTCACAAATCGCTCTATTTGACCTGCCTTGTCCCAGTTGACAGCCCCATACTTCAGTTTTTTGACAAGCAATATGGAGCACCTTAGGTGAAACAATACAGAGAAGACTAGACTTTAGGTCTTTATCAACACATACCTCCCTGACTTTCTTGATAAGCTCCATCCTCCCCATCCTTGCCCAAACAGTGAACTCACCCTCTCTGGGTTTTGCACAATACAGAGAAGACTAGACTTTAGGTCTTTATTAACACATACCTCCCTGACTTTCTTGATAAGCTCCATTCTCCCCATCCTTGCCCATACAGTGAACTCACCCTCTCTGGGTTTTGCCTTCTCCATGCTCCCTAAATTTACAATGAAGACCCTAGAGTTATAACTACTAAGGATGCATGATGGTGAATCTTTGCTCTATCTATTTTTGCACTCCATACATGCAATGCTGAGCAATGGAGACATAACCAATACACATACTCCTAGATCAAGCTGGCGTGTATTGGCCTTTGAGCTGATCAGATCTGTAGTTTACAAGTTCTAAAGAATTTCACCTACAGATCCTCTAGCTCATGCCATGTATGTATAGATCCTCATGCATGCATGCATGCATGCATGCATGTATGTATGTATGTATGTATTTCTTGCATATAGTGCATGAAATAAGCATATGGATTATGTAAGTGGACCAAATAGTAATACCAAAACCAAATTAAGTCTGTTCACCTCTAAGTCCAAAGGTAAAGACTACTACAAACTTGGGATAATGTTGTTACTTAACAATTCCTTTAAGATAGATTAATCACTAAACTTGTGCCACATGCCCAATGCTGTAACTGACATATATATGGTAACTCCACTAGGAAAAAGAGGATACACAGCTATTCTAACTGCTGAAGATTGTGTTATGAATTCTGTTTTCCCATTAGATTCTTCAGAATTCATATGAGGGACATATTTCTCCAATAGTTAGCTTCATTGTGTCCTAAACTGAACCATCTACTTATGAAGCATTTTAAGCCTTCAACATAAAACATCGTTTCCAACTAAATTTGTTCCAATTTATAGTTCATTATAACCATCAAATTTCCTTCAAACTGCTCATTTTCAAATTGCCAAATATTCCAAGAAACTAAAGATTGCCAGCATTACGTTTGCCTTATACTATTTTGGTCCAGCAAAGGGGTTAGTGAGCTACCAAATAGAACCTTTGATCATCCTTGCAGATCAATGAAAGGGTTAAACTGAGGCAAAATCTGCCCTTGGGCCTCTAGCTATTTTAGAGTCCTCGTTTGGTCAGGTTTCATTTCATTATTGTAATATATCTTTTTTTCATAAAGTCATTGGGTCTTGATGAATAGACTATATGGTATAGTTTTGACACCTAATAGGTCTTCATGCCTTTCTGTTTCAACAGTTCTGTTTGAACTCAACTTATGCTTTTAAGAACACAAGGCTCTTTATTAGATGAAATTATCAGCAGTTTCATTTCCTATTAAGGAGTTGTAAAGGGATTCAAAAAGGTGGCCGTCTTATTTTCTGATTTAATCAGCTGACTGGCTGAGCAGCCTGGTGTTTATTTCTTAGTTGAGATGTGCTAATTAGGTAGCCCAGCTGAGTCTCTAAGGATTTGTGTTGACGCAAGGAAATCCAAAAGAAAAAAAAAAAAAAGAAAAAGCAGAACTTTTCCATGAAAAGAAAAGTTATTTGGACATATATAATAAGCTTTCCAAACTGTGAAATTTTCTCCCGAAACAAACAAATGGAAAATTAGATTTTCCAAGGAAAATAAGTTTTCCAAGCAATTTTCATGCAACCAGATTATAAATAGATTATTTCCTCTCTTCTTGTTCTTCTCTTCCCTTATTTCCTTCTTTTGTTGTCAATATTCTAGCATTATTTTGGTGTTTACTCTCTTCTTTCTTCCTCTCTTGTGATGGCTCACTGCCTTACGCAGCAGATCATTGCTGATTTCCAGACAAATGATATTTGGACGAGTTCGCAGCACAGATTGTTCTCTACATCAAACTGGTAAACATTAATGAGGCTGTTTTACCGAATTTACAGAGTAAAGGCTCTGCATTTTAAAAGCAACTGAAATCTGAACTAGCTTGCTGCTTATTGCAATCAAGTAATCCCCAATTCTCCCACGGGTTTGCATCAAATTTCCAATAAATTTGATCTTAAGGTCCATATCAACATAAGAAAATAAAATTCTACACAAAAATCAACCTACACTTATCATGCAATACTTCCGGTAAAAGCTTTTTATATTTTTAGAATGTAAAAAGAAAAGTTTATCTCATTAATTTGGGTCTGAAAGAAGCATACTACTACTCCATTCTTTGCTGAAACCTATACAAGGCTGGATTCAGAAATTCAAGGCCCTTTGAATTATCTATCATTAACACCATTTGAAAGTCCTTTGATCAAGACCCTCCTTGTTCCATTCCTTTACGTTTCTAAGTTCGTCTTTGGTATATGTTGCACATATCCAACCATTTCAAGTGGTTTTACCACACCTTTCTCTGATGGCTTCATCAATAACCTTGAGCTATATCCTCACCATAAATTCACCTCAACATACTTCCATGCTTATTAGCACTATTTATCATGCAACACACTAATATAATAATATAGCAAATTTTATAATAACCTTATAAAATTTTCCTCTCTTATCTTAGCAAACAACCCTTGCTAGCATACATCATAGACATCTTCATTTGCCTAACCTTATTCTGAAGAATAGATCTAATAGTGTCCTTGATCTATTACGCAATTATCATTCAATATACCAGTTTTTCATTAAAGTTGCCCCTCATATAATTTATTTTGTTTTGATGAACTTCAAGGACTTCTTCTCTAAAAATTTATCCAAGAACATTTGAATGGTATCCAACCTAGTTTAAATAGCAACTGCTGTATCATTAGCTGATAAGATGCATGTATCACTTCCTGGACACAAATTGGTAGTGCCTATCACTTCCTGGACACAAATTGGTAGTGCCTATATAGCTGCTATATCATTAGCATACTCCCATTGAGTACTCTCTAGTTGTTCCACAAATAGTTGATATTTTTTTGCTCTTGTATACACAACTATTAAATTGCCAAAGCATTGACTGGACATGCTATTATTTCTCACTGTTCACCTATGCCTTCCCCTCTACCAGAATGTCTTCACCAATTACATTAGAAGAAAGACACCAACGTGTTTCAAGTGGACCTTAGTCATTTCCAAGATAGACCATTTTAACTTTGTGAACTTCAGCTCATGTGCATATAGACAGTCATGCACATATGCATGTTTATTATGGGCAAACAACTAACTAATGTCAGCATATCGACCTAGCAAAAATCATACATGATACAGCATAAAACTGACAAAAGCAAGTGCTTAAGCCCTTCATAAGAATCTTTGTCGACATACCTTGCTGATTTAGACATGTGGGTCTGTTTTAGAATAGTCTTGCCAATAGTTGTTATGCACAATCTGCTATCACTGAAATGGACCCGACTGTAATAAACTAAGGAAACAAAAAACAGCTAGACACTATCTAATGATGAATAGAAATAACATCATGATTTATACATTTCTTCTATGGAGGAAGAAAAGGGGGCCTTGGACAAAAGTAGAGGCCAGTCCTCCTATCTTGAATGATCAAAGGAGGAATGTAACAACAAGTGAGTGGATTAAGCCAAAGCATGAATCTTCGTACTGATTCACTTTAAGAAGATAAGACAAAAATTTCTGCAGGGAAAAGAAAAAACTCTTAATTTCCGAAGTTGTACCAAATTATGGCGCTGATGACAAGTTCGAAAATCTGATTCTGATAAGAAGATAACCTCTGTATGTTATTTCAAATGGTACATATTGACAAATTTGATGTAACAGAATCAGTGACATGAAATAGCCTAAAATCCAAAAACTATGAATTACACTAGAACTTAATCATGCAGACATAAAACTAAAAAATGGAAGTTCATTAGAGGAGCATAAAAAAATGAGTATAACCATTCCTTTGTTACATATTACCTGCGATTAATGGTTTTAGATTCCATTAACACCATGATTAGCTACAGTTAGCATTTTGATCTGGTCATTTCTTCTTAACATTTTACCAGTATTAGAAGGTAAAGCAGCTTAAGCTCCACCTGAATTCAAGAATAGAACAGTTTACTACTTTATCTATCATCACAAATAATGCTTCTTAAGAATCACAAAATTCAAGTATCTTACTTTTGGACTATGCTCCACAAAGGCTATACTCAAAAAGAAACTCAAACACTGCAGCAGATACATATAATAAAGTTGAGGCATCAACAAGATTTATCCAGAAACACTGAATTTATTTTCTAGTAGCCCATCAAATTAAGGACAAGACAAACCTATCTGCAAAGATTAATGATTAAATGATATTTTAGAATTTCTAGCTACGTTCTGACTTCCAGGAAGTAAATGATTTACACTTAACATTCTGACACCAACTGTAATGTTCTAGAGACCCTTAACATTGCATTTGTCTACGTACAACTGAATTTTCAGGTGATACAATTTACAATAATAGTCACCACAAGGAAAAATCCTCATTTAAGTTGCTCTTCCAAATGTGATACATTTAATAAAAAACCTTACATACCAATGCTAAGACAGAAAGGAGAGAAAAGAAAAGGTGGAAAGTAGCATGCAGTTCTACAGCCTCTCATGCAATGAGCTCCTTTTGCCAGAAGCAAAGTCCTAAAGGGTAAAGGAACAACCAAATGCACAGGCTTGTCAGAGCATCGATAAATTGCTAATCCCCTGCACTCCTGCTTGTTTTATTCCAACGTGCCCAGGATATTAACGAAGCTCCTACCGTAATCATCCCATAATAAAGCATCCAGTCGTTTCTACTTCATCCAAAACCCAGTTATCATTGCCCCACAAACAAGACTAAGCCCCACATGTGGAGTAGAACCTAGATATTAAGATGAAAAGGAATTCACTTAACTGCAATGGACGACAAGCAATAGAAGTGGGCAACGTGGTTCAGAACTTCTGATACCTAATTTTATCTAAGTACACGCAGAAACTACAACGTTATAATCATTTCCCGCCTAATAACCTCTGGCCCTAGCTCAAGTAATCACAACAACAACAATGATGACGACAACGAATAACAACATTGATGATGATGGAAGCGAAGACCGTAGAAAACCTTACTGGATTCGTAAAATCTGGCGTACTTGATCTCTAATCTTAATTTCCCCCAAAACACAATTACGCATTTGATAATGTGAATAAAGAGGGGGAATGAAATACCAAAATCAATCTTCGCCTGTTGGAAAAAGCGTTAACATCCTCCTCTCGCCACCTCCTCTTCTGCTGCCCGATTCCAAATCCTCCACGTACGAGGCCGCTGATGGTGCGGACGGCGGCGGAGGCGGCACCAAGCCCACAGCCACCGGCCCCACCATCCGATGCATCCCCGGCTGCGGCATGGTCCGTGCAAGAAACCCATGATCATATCCCTCGCCGCCGCCCGTTGGCGAGCCAAAATGGCCCATATGCCTCTGTTGATAGTACTGCTGCTGCTGATGTTGCTGCTGCATGGCGGCCGTGATCTGCTGGTGGTGCTGCAGCGCGGCAACCGGCACGAACGGCATGTAGGGCTCCGGCCCAGGCCCGCGGCCAAGGAAGTGGTGGGGGACGGAGCTGCTGGCAAAGAGCTGGTCGGTGGCAGCGTCGGCGGCGGAGATGGGGCCGCCCGCTCCTCCGCCGGCGCCGCCGCCGGAAGAGCTAAGGCCCTGCATGCGCTTGAGGTAGAGGCGGTACTTCTGGAGGTGGCTGGCGACGTTCTCGCGGGTGAGGCCGTCGACGCTCATCAGCTGCATTATGGTCTTGGGGACCGCGTTCTTGATCCCCAGGTGGGCCACCGCGTCCACGAACCGCTTGTGGAGCTGCGGGGTCCACACCAGCCGCGGCCGCTTCAGGGTGCGGGCGGGCTCCTCGCCGGCGCCACCGCCGCCAGCTCCACCACCGGAGGAGGCGGTCGTGAGGTGGTCGGGGGAGTCGAAGTCCGGTGGCGGCTGGGAGGAGGGCGGTGGCGGCGGTGGGTGGAGGCTCGGAGCGGGGTGGTGGTGATGGAGGGAAGGATTAGGGTTAGGGTTGGAGCGGACGGTGGGGATGTCGAAGGCGAGGGCGAGGTCGGGGGTGATGAGAGTCTGGGAGAGGGGCATCAGCTCCTCTGGGCTTGGGAGCTGCTCCTCCCACCGCGCGAACCAGTTGGCCTCCTCCTCTTCCCTCATCCCACTCTTTTAACTCTCTTCCTCTCTCTCCCTCTCTAAAATTTTTCTTCTTCTCTTCTTCCCTTCTTTGCAGCTTTGGTGATCCAAACTGGATTAACTGACACCGGATGAGGAAGGGAGGAAAAAGAAGAAGATTTATGGGAGAAAGGAGAAGGATCGAGGAGAGCGAATAAGAGAGAGAAGTGGTTCGAGGTGGTGAGGGAGAGGGGTTCGAGGTGGATCTTTCTCCTTTGTTTTTGGTGTTTTCCGCTGATGCTCTCCGGGTTGGCCTCTTTTTCTCTCCTCTTTCTTTCTTTCTGACGCTTGGGAATCTTTAATTTGGGTATTGATTTACTACTGGCATGCTGTGATAGTGTGAACTGTGTGTGATGTATATTTTTTATCTCATGTTTTGTTTGTTTGTTGTTTTGGAATTTGTTTTTTATTTTCTCTCTCAGTTGTGTGGGCTCCTTTATTCCGGCTTTTGGGGGTGTGTCCTTTTGGCTGGCGGGGGTGGTTGTAACGTGTAAGGGCGAGCAGATCCTGGGGCCTCAGAAACTACGCTTGGTCTTGGAGTTTAATTACGGGCTTAGAGACTTGAGGTCTCCAGGCTGGTCTTTCTTGTCCTCTTGCTTGTGTCTCGGCACAAAACCGGCCCTAAATTGACAGCCACATAATAACATCTAGTTGTTGCATATTAAATCCTTTCGCTTTTTTATTCAGTTATATGCAGTTTTTTTTGGTAAAAAAGAAAAAAGATTAATTATATATGTAAAATATGAAAATTTTATGTAAAAATAAATCTAGTTATGCCTAAAAAATTAAAAATAATAAAATAACTAATTTTATAAAGACCAAATTTTAAATGACACTCAAAATGTTACATTTTGCTATACCATGATGGCATGATATATTTTCCTTACATTCGGCATAAGCTAACAATAGTTTACAATACACAAAAATATATTTAAAGAATATCAAAATAATTTTAAAAATAATATTTTATATATTTTTTGAATATAAAACTATTTAAGATGTTGTTATTTTTCTATATAAATGGTTGTATGTCATTGTTATAGCTTATAGCATCATAACATAATATATAAATTATATTAACCAAAATAAGAAATTACAGATATTGTTGTCCGTGGTGGAACAAAATTCACAAATATGGTACACCGAATAGTTTAAACATAAAGATATAAGTAATTTACTAAATAAATAAAATTTTGATTTTTGAATCATGTATAATCTTTTAGAAAGAGCTGTTAAATCAAGTTCTCATTTTGATGAAGAAAATATGAATACTTTATACATAGTTGAGACTGAAGCTAGTGGTGCTCCCTTACCTTTGGAATTGCATTGGCAGGCCTTTATATCCATTTGATGTTATTAAAAAATAAATTTTTATGCAATAACTTTTTTTATTTGATAAATCGAATGCTCAAATATTTAGCTAATAGAACCAATTTTGCCCTATACTTTGAGATGCTCCTCTCCGTTGATCAAGCAGCAACGTTGCTCGTGATATAGCTTAAGCCAATTAAAGTCGTTGGCTTGGGAGAGCAAGCTTACTTAAGCAATAGCAGTAAGGATAGAGGCATGTACGAACAACCACTACAGTAAGCATAAGTAGATTCATTGCTTATCCGAACCTAATTTTTCTGTAACTATTGTATAGTATACATCAATTAAAAATAAGTATAATTTGAACATATGAAAATGCTTGTCCTCATCTATTGTTTGGCTCCCTACTTATCTCATAACCCATTGAACCAACTAGTTACATCTCTCAGTGCATTCTTAACTTTGATACATGACACAAATGCTAAAATAAAGTCTATGGTTCAAAAGTGGGTTTGGATTTTATCTTTTACGTAGAAGAATGATTGATCTTCTTTCATAGCATCAATAATTAGATTGCATACAGTACAAAACTTTAAGGCACTCCACATGTATTCATACATCTGCTGTATAGCTCTCTAAGAGGTCATTGCATGATTGAATGATAGATTGCAGGAAGGAAGGTGAATCCTTTTTGTTTGCACAAGATACAATCAGTGTCCTTCCATGGTTGCTCAGTCAAAAGCCTGGGATAGGCATTTGTGGCCATATCAACAACCTTCAATGTCTTCATCCATCTGATGTATTTCCTAGCTACCCACCTTCTTTGGGATCCTGTTGATGAATTTTGATGGGCCGGATGAGACTTTATTTTTTTTTTGGTGTTTCTGAAGCTTGCTTTCTATTACTTAGCTCCTCTATGTATTAGTTTCTACCCTTGTAAACTCTGTTTCTTTATCTATTAGCCCTGAGCTTCCACCAAAAAAATATAATGTTTAGATATCAGGTAATTAGATTTGATGGCAGTTTTGATATTACGATAATTGAGAGGGGAAAATGAAGACAGCATGGACAAAAGACATCGTGGACAATAATGGGATTTTTGGGTACCTTCCCTGGAATCCAGGGAGACAGCCAGAATTAGTTGTGAAAACACATACTCTCAAGAAGTTGGCGATCCGAGGTGCCCAGCGCTTAAATGACCATCCTACCCACGAATAGGTCACAATATTTACCGCACTACCTAGTCTGACGACAAAATTCCAGCGTGCGTTTCTGCTCACCTCCCTAATTCTCACCGTCTAATCAATAAATTGAACCCAATCAGGCCTTTCGCTGGGACAACCAGGACCTTTGAGGTGTGCTATTTGTGCTGCAGTATCAGGCGCACCATTCAAAGACCGTCATCAAAAATTGGACAGCCATCAAACAAAACAAGACACAGCATATATGATATATATGGATATGTCCATCTTTTAATAATAGTCATCCAGCACTACACTAAATTTATGGTGTAAACTGCACACCGCAGAAGATCCATGCCCTTTCATAGATAAATTAGACAAATGCCTAAAGAGTGCTTCCATAGGGAAGCCACCATTGTCTTTTTATATATTGGGCCTAAGTGAATCTTGCTTTTGATTTGGCCAACAATTTGGGACCATAAAACAACACTTAGGGTTGGCGGAGTTCATTAGTATTATAATTGACTTCTAAATGAAAGAGACTTCCCCTAATGCCACTAAAAAGTTTTTTAATCAAAAGTCTACTAATTCATTAAAGTGGGTATAAAGAGTGTTTCCAATAAGGAAGGCATCGCTGTCCCTTTGCATATCTGGCCTAAGCCAATCTTGCCTTTAATTTGGTCAACAATTGGGGATCATTAAATAACTCTTAGGATTAGCAGAGTTCATTATTATTATAATTGACTTCTAAATGATAGTGACTTTTCTCTAATGACACTAGATAGTTCTTTAATCAAAAGTCTACTAATTCATTAGAGTGGGTACATGAGATCAAAGTTCACATATCCTTTAGAATTGTTTCATTAGATAAGATCATCCTTTCACTGACCTAATCAGTGTCCACAGCTCTTTCTAGATCATCCTTTCACTGACCTAATCTGTGTCTAAAGCTCTTTCTAGATCTATTTCTTTCACTTCAGAATTCAAAAAGGTTTGGTTCCTATAAGCCTAAATGGAAATAAAAAGTAAGAAACTTTTGACCAATAATATTCCAACTTAAAGATAGTGACATCTAAGAAGGAAATTTATGGGTATAGTAGTAGCATTTACTCCAACTTTAACCAACTTTTGGTTTGTCAGTTTGGCTCAATCACTTTAGGAGGGTGTTGAGCTCAGTCATTGAGCAAGCCAGTTCTCAACTTGCTTCAGAGTTTATATCATTTATCCATGAGTGAATGATAGTGCAAGCTAGTCATGTTTATAAGATCAGCCTAAGGACACAATTTATGCTTTGGATTCTGCTATCAATGCATGGATCTTGAGAAGTTAAATGATATGCCATGGGGAGGCAATGGTCGAGAAAAGCAAGGCAAGTCAAGTTGGTCATGAAGGCTCCAATAAACACCATTATTTTTTTTGATGGATCTGTCCCACTGAACACTGTATACACTCTTGGTAGCAAATCAATATTTGACAAATTCAGACCTTGGAATTTTTGACTGCTGTAAAGACCCAACTTCGAGTTCCATGCTAGTGGTGAGAATCTATGTTACTTAGAGATGGATCAAGTAGTCAGTGAAGAAAAGCTTTCACAGAAAGGCTTCCTTTTTTCGGTGGAGAACTTGTTTGTGAACCTTTTTCCTAGTATACTATTGACATATGGAAACCTCCCACTGTCCTTGCAATAAATTTCTCCAACGGTACATTTAAAAATCTGCACCAACGTGGTAGCTATCCTCCACCAAACAAGCAACCCCACATTTCCAGTACAACCACATATCCCAGGGATCCACAGATTTAGATATCTGGAAATGTTCTGCTATCTTAAATGCAACATATACAAGGACTATATGCATAGATATATCATGAACAAGCTTCTAAAATTCAACTTAGTTTAACTTTTATGAATTTCATTTCCATCACATTTGCTTAAGAGTGTTGAGTTAAAATCCTCTAGATTAATGATTCTAAGCTCTCCTTTGGCATCCAAGTAAAATTTACTATTGGCTCATCATGGGCAAAGATTAACCGAAGGAGTTCATCAAAAAAAAAAAAGAAGAAAGATTCACTGAAGGAGAAACTAGAAATGGTGCATGTCCAATCAAATGTCTTAGGATGTTGGCTTCAAACAAAGGTGTCTTTTTTAGAGCACTTGGAGATATATTAGAACTTAGATTAACTATGTAGGATAGGGGTAGCAATTGGATCAGATCGGATCGGGTTGGATATAGATCAGATCGATGTGAATCGGATCAAAAATCGTCAATCCGAATCCGACCTATTTATTAAATAGGTCAAAAATTTAGACATGAACCCAAACTGTTTATTAAATAGATAACTCGATCCGATCCGCTTAACATATTTATTAAAAAAATCAAATTAGATTAAATGGGTTAAATAGGTTAAATATTTTTTTAACGGATTAAATGTGTTAAATAGGTTAAACATTTGAGTCAAATGGGTCAAATAGGTTAAGTAGGTTTTAAATAGATTAAATAGATTTTAAACGGATTGAATAGATTAAACGGGTTAAATTAGTTAAATGGATTATCTGACTCAATCTAATCTGAATATTAAATGGATCAAATATTTAAAATCTAAATCCGACCTCAATATTAAATAGATTAAAAGGATCGATCTATTTATGATCTAAACCAATTTAGCCTATAATTAAATCTATTTATGATGGCCAAATATGGATCAGATTGGTGGGTCGGATCATATTTTACTGGTCTTAATGTAGGATGATGGCGACAATTAGAATAGAGAAGTATGAATGATTTAAATGCTGATGAATGATTTAGATGCTGTTACGAGAGCTTAGTCAATGGATTAGAGAAGAAAGAAGCCGCTTAGGCTCACACAAACAAAATTTCTCTATAATGTGCTAGAAGTAAAAAATAAACCTAGAAGAAAAGTTGAAAAATAAATATAAAGATAGATAGTATTTTAAATTAAGGATTCTAAATTATTTGCTAAGTAATTGATGTTAAATCAACTCATAACATTTAAAATAAAAATCTATAAATGGATATTCATACCTCTCCAAGTAATTTTTTCATTAGTGTCGGGGTTGGCCAACAATCAACTCATCGTTATTGTCAAAGATTGTGAATGTCAAGCCTCTTAGATCATGAGTTACATGCAGTGAATGATATATGTATGAATGAAGTCGACACTTTAGATAAAAGTAATTTATAAATTATTATTTTTGCATCGTGACTTTTTACATTGCATCATGGTACTTGCCTCCAACATTTATCTTTCAAGGGTGCTTGGTGCACACATCACATCATAGCCCTCTTTTTTTGTATAGGATGAGAAGCATATGTATCAATCCTCAAATATGGAAGCCAGAAAAAAATTCAATAATAAATTTTAAAATTATAACATATTATGTTAATAAATTTTTTAAATCTATACTAATAATGAACTACCATAGAACAGGTAGCAGGTATCTTATATAATTCTAGTATGACACATTCAGCTTTTGCTAGCACTATAGCTCACAGTCTACCAAAAAAAATTATGAAGAAATATTGCCAACCATCCTTTAGTAACCTTAAAAAAATATGCAATCATCTATCTTAGTATAACAATATTATCAAAATTGTAGCTTAATATTATAATACGTATGTTAAATATTACCATGTCCGGATCTCATATTTCCTTTATGTTTAAATTTATTATTTTCTTGTGAAAGACAATTGTAGATAAACCAAATCCTCAATTTGAGAAAATCAATCTATATTCAAAGATGATTATTAAAAAAAAAAAAGAAAAAACTATCTCTGCATTTTGGTGCCTTCAAGGCACATCCCAATATTATAGGCTTTTTAATAGCTAAACTGAATAGTCAATCTCTTATATATCTTGCGTAGTTCTCCCATAAAATCACAATAACTAGAAAGTGATTGATAATATAATTGTGTTGCATGAATAAATTTCATGTTATGAATGAATGTATAGAATGACAACCCTGACTATTATGGTTTTGGCTATAGGACTTAGCTAATTAGTATTTTCACGACAATCTTTAAATTTAGGGCCATTTCTAATGCTCATTTAATCTTATCCCTTAAACCATCTTTTCATCTATAAACACCCCTTTATTCTCTTCTTGAAAGGTAGATAGATAGGAAGAAAATAAAAATAATAGGAGTGACTTTACTAAAATTTTCTTTTAAAGATCCTCCCCTTAATGCCTAGCATTCCTCCTCCTAGCCTTTTCTACTTCCAAAAAAATTGAATCTCCATAAAGTTCTTTTTGTTTGCCCTTTTTTTCTTCCATCGGGGTGATTGAAAGGGGGACGACAAGTTTTTGTGGCTATCTACTAAACACATGGGCATGCCATCATCATTGAATTGCAAGAAAGGAGATAGTGATAGTAGCATGGATCTAGGTACTTTAACCTAAAAGGATTTTTGCTATCATCATATTTGCTCAAAAGAAGAGAAGAAGAAGTAGAGTACAGTTAGGGCAAAGAGTTACTTTAAATGGAAAGAAATAGAATATAAAAATTGAAATTATAGAATTTGATTCTCTATATTGTCTTACAAGTAACCTGCCTATCCCTTTATATAGTGAGGAAGACATTTATGTATGAAGACTAATGATTCTACAATCAATTATAATACTATCTATAATTACAAGGATTATAGAGAATATTTTTTCAATAATAGATTGAGCAAGATTTGATTGGACTCATTCGGGTGGATTCATGAGTTGGTGCATCTCTATGATTTGATGGATCTATGAATTGGCATATCTCTAACAGATCCATAAGTTGGCATATCTCTAACAGATCCATCAGTTGGCATATCTCCATGAGTTGGCATATCTCTAATACCCCCCTCAAACTGAAGGTTCTTGTGGAAGAAGCCACAGCTTGAATTGAAGAAGTGAAATCACTTAGTAGTTAAAAGGAAAGAAATAGAATATAAAATTTGAAATTATAGAATTTGATTCTCTATATTGTCTTACAAGTAACCTGCCTATCCCTTTATATAGCGAGGAAGATATTTATATATGAAGACTAATGATTCTACAATCAATTATAATACTATCTATAATTACAAGGATTATAGAGAATATTTTTTCAATAATAGATTGAGCAGGATTTGATTGGATTCATTCGGGTGGATTCATGAGTTGGCGCATCTCTATGAGTTGATGGATCTATGAGTTGGCATATCTCTAACAGATCCATAAGTTGGTATATCTCTAACAGATCCATCAGTTGGCATATCTCCATGAGTTGGCATATCTCTAATACCCCCCTCAAACTGAGGGTTCTTGTGGAAGAAGCCACAGCTTGAATTGAAGAAGTGAAATCGATTAGTAGTTAAAGGTTTGGTCATAATATTAGCAATTTGATTCTTCATGGGAAAATATTGAATCTGCACTAAGATCTTAGCCACAAAATCTCTAACAAAGTGAAAGTCCACCTTAATATATTTAGTTCTGGCATGAAAAATAGGATTAGCAGAAAGAAAGGTGGCTCCAATGTTATCACACTAAAGAATTGGTGGCTGAGAAAGAGAAACATCAAGTTTTTGAAGTAAAGATTGGAGTCATAATACTTCTATGGTAGCATTGGCTACTACACAATATTCAGATTCAATGGAGAATCTAGCAATGGTTGGTTGCTTTTTAGCTGACCGAGCAATTAGGTTGGATCCAAGAAACATAGCAAAGCCACTAGTAGAGCCACGATCATCAAGACACCCAGCCCAATCCTCATCAGAAAAGACTTGAAGCTGAGGGTTTGTTTTAGTGAGTAGTAATCCATAAGAGAGAGTACCCTAAACATACCATAGGACCCGTTTGACAGCCTACCAATGGATATCAGTCGAAAAATACTTGAATTAATATAACTTATTAACTGCAAAAGAGAGATCAGGTCGTATTAGTGTGGCATATTGGAGGGCACCAACAATCCACCTATACAGTTGTGGATCATCAAACAAAGAGCCAGTATCTTTGGATAAAGGAGGACTAGAAGCCGTAGGAGTCTTGATAGGTTTGCAGCCAAGCATATGAACATGTTTAAAAAGCTCAGTAAGATATCTCTACTGGGAGAGTATCAAGCCTATCTTGGTATGCTGAACTTCAATACCTAGAAAATAATGAAGATTGACTAGATCACGGATTGCAAACTTATGAGCAAGAGTGCGAATGATACTAGATATAGCCTGAGAGTCATTCCCAGTGATGAGAATGTCATCAATATACATCAAAATCTAAATAATGTGAGCTGAATTATTATAGACAAAAAGAGAAGGCTCAGTTTTAGATCCTTGAAAGTCAAGTGTGCAAAGAAAGTCTATCAAACATTGGAACTAAGTTCGAAAAACTTGTTTGAGTCCATAAAGTAACTTTTAGAACTTGCAAATATAATGTGGATAGTAAGAGTCAACATAGCCTTGAGGCTGAGATATGTAAACTTCTTCTTACAAAGATCAATGAAGAAAAGCATTAGAAACATCTAATTGGCAGATAGTCTAGTGAGAGCAGATGCGACAACAAGAACTATCTGAATGGTGGTGCCTTTGACCACTGGACTAAAGGTTTTATAGTAATCAAGGCTTGCTTCTTGGGTGTAGCATTTGGCCACAATTTTGACTTTGAATCATTCAATGGAGCCATCTGCCTTTCTTTTAATCTAATAAATCCACTTAATCCCTACAATATTGATGTTTAAAGGGAGAGAAACTGTTAGATGCATGTCCTAGAAGCTGGATTGACTGATACATATACACATTCTAGAGGCATAATTTTATAATTAAATTTTTAAATAAATAAAATTTAAATTATTTTTCATTCATGTTGTATTTGAATTGTATCCATGAATCGTTTGAGGAATTAACGGATGAAAACACTATTAGTAAACAGGCTGATTTACATGCATAAATCGATATGATTACAATAATCACGGCGAAAGCAGATTTTAAAATTTTTAATCTAATCTAAATATACAGATTTTCAATCTTAATCAATCCTAAGATTGTCTAACATACATAAATAAATTTATAAATCATATCTAAAATCAAAATAGAAAGAAAAAAATTATACCTGATCGCTTTTTCCTCCTTCGGATCGGATTCTGTGGATGTCTAAAGTTGTTGTCGGAGCTGCGCAAGTATCCGATCTCTACTGATATCTACACAGAGATATTTTGGTCAGAATTTTAAAATTCTCGGGATGCTAGCTCCCTGGCAGGCTTCATTCTTCGGCTTGGATTAGGACCCTTATCCTTGTATTACTTGAAGCAGTCCTGTTGGTGGATCCTAGGGATTGATCCTAACTACAAAGAAATATCAAGAACTACTTTTTGATTTTTTTTTCTCTCTCTAAGGCCTCTCTCTAGATCTGATCTAGAAGGAAGAATCAGGGCATGGAAGGGAGAAAAGGTGGTGTGGAGGAGGAAGGGGGCGGCAAGGTGGAAGTAGTGCACAAAATTAGGGGATGAAAACCCTCATGCATCACAACCCCCTTTTATATTTTTGTCATACAAAATTCCTCCTTCTCCCATGTCAAAACCAGATAGGAATTAGTTGGATTAGTTGAGCTTTATCTCTTATTTAGATAAGAGTCCTAACTAATTAAGAAACCATGTAACAACCTCTCCACACCCCTTCACATGCGCCAAAGAAAAATCAGCAAGAAAAATCACCACCTCATCTCTTTTTTGGTTGGCGACTTGGAAAGAGAAGCTTAGAAAATCTGAGTTCAAAGGGTCAGGGTCAATTTGGTTCAAACTGGATCCAATTCGACTTCAAATTGAACCCGAATCAAATTAAATTCAAAAGACTGTCAAATCTGATTCAATCAGGATTGAAATCTAAATCTAATTTAGATAATTAATGTTAGATGTATGTCCTAGAAGTCAATATGACTGATATATTGTAATATATCTAGAGCATAATTTTATACTTAATATATTGATATGATCAATAAAAGGGGCAAGTTCTTTTTCATTCAAGTGTAATGTGTCCTTGAATCGTTCATCAAATTAATTTCGATATATATTCTCAAAGTATTGAGCATTAGAGACATGTATTTAATTTCTAAAGGCTTTCGATCATAGGATCATCATGAGGATGATGATAGATCCGGATAGACTGACACATAAATTGCTTCTTTCAGAATAGATGGATCTCTAATCTACTGTGTAGAGATACAGGATGATAAGTGTGGGTGGTTGTTAGAGAATAACTGGTACTGAGTATGACCATACGAGAGATCACTTGAATTTCTATTCAATCGTCAGTGATTGTCTCGATGCTGTAGTTGTATGACTGATCCTTTGACTTAAAATGATACTGCTACTCGCAGTAAGACTGTTGGAGTTTAACTGATATATAAACATGGATCTCAATGAGTCCTTATAGTAGATATTGACGACAGTTGGTCCACTGTAGGAGTGGAGTACGTATCAAGATAGAATCTATCGACCTTGATAGAGAAGAGTAGTCCTATAGGATTTGAGAGGCTAAGTCCAAGAATCTGTAGCCACAATAGAATAATTGATGGAAAGGAGTTTTCATAGACATCATATCTAGACTTGAGCCAATTGAATCTATCATATGACTAATGTTGAGGTTTGACGATTTATTCATGACCTATCATCTAGTTGGGACTCATGATAGAGGAACTAAATCACACGTTAACTACACCTAGAGATTCATTTCAGTTCTACTGGGTTGCCACTACATACTGTTAGGTGTCACTAATGGATTGTGAGAGCTCACTAGGATTGTTTCGGATCGACCATCCTTGATTGAGTTAGAGTAGAGTTGTTCCAATCCATTGAAAAGAATTTCAATAATATAATTATAGGAATCATTGTATATCTCACTATCAGATAGAATTGAACCTATGATGTCACACAATAAAGAAATTAGGCTTAAAATAAGAAATTAAGCTTATGAAGTATTAATTGGGTTTAGAGAAATCCATTGGGTCTATGATAACCTTGCTAGCGCATGGTTGGACCCCATTCTTCTTTTTGTTAGGATTACTTATTTGATAAATTAATTTTAACTTAATTATTTACTAATTATCTACATGAATAAGATTCATGAGACTCCAATTGTTGGGTGTCTAAGATTATGAATCACATAAATTAAGGGCGCTAGTCCCTTATGTATCTCCTTGATAGTTATTATGGGGTGCCACTTTGATTTGATCAATTTGGACTTATCCATTAATTAGAGGGCCTTTGATTTTCATATGAGGTATCTTTTCAGTGCAAAAGAGGGTGTCTAATTATGGGTGTAAGGACTTCAATAGTTGGTGCCTAATGGGCTTCCTAATGTAAGTTGGATAACTTAAGTTAATAGGAATCCTAATGCAAGTAGGACTTGTATTATATGATTGAATAGGATTCAATCTTTGTGCCTATAAAAGGAGACCTCTTCTAAGATCCTAAGATCATCCGAGCCATCCCTTCTCCATGCCAAGAGAACCTCTCACACCCTCTCTTCCTTCCTCTTTTTCTTCTCCTTAGGCATCCCCACACCATACCACTTGGGATGCGCGTCCAAAGTTATCTCATGCCCAAAAGCTATTGGGTGTCCATTGATTGCTGGTTTCTAGTGCTGGTAGTAGCACATAAGCAAGAGAAAAAGATTAGAGAAGAGGAGAAGAAGAAGATCAAGGAGAAAAATCAATTGATCGCGATCCACACTTCGTTCAGATTCAGCAGGCTGAATTTTAGAGAATCAAAATTTCGATTATAAAAGACTATTCCAGACTGATCCCGAGTAGATACTCATAGAGACCGGATACTTGTGCGGTCAACAAAGAGTCTTGTCTCTTTTAAATTCAATTTTGAAGAAAGAGATTGCGAAACAGGTATGTGATTTAATCACAATCTGAATTTCAGCATATATCAATTTCAGCATATGAAATAGATCCATGTGATTTTATATTTTTATGCATGCATAATTTAGATTAAAATTATTTTAATCTTATTTTTCACTGTGATGTTTAGAAAATAAAATTTTGAAACACACATGCATGCACCAAATTTTGAATTTCAATAGTGGTATCAGAGCCACGGGTTTTCATATGCTAAATTTTGACATACATATTTTAAAAAAAATTTTAAAATCAATTTTTTCTTTGATACATGAGATGTATAGATGGATCAATTAATCTGAAATTTGATTTTGGGTTTAATATTATAATATATAGATGATATGTAATTGCATGCATAGATCTAAATTTTGATTTTGAAAAAGTTCTAGTCTATGTTCATGTGATACATAGATGCATACATAAAATCTGAAATTTTTTTATGATCTGAATTTTGATGCATATATGTGATATATGATGATATTTTTAGATCATAAATTTATCTTTAATATGATCCATGATTAGTATATGAGATATATGATATCATTCTAAGATCTGAAATTTTATTTAAATCTGATTTTATATGCATATATATGATATATGTTTGTATGCTAAAATCTAAAAATTATTTTCATATTCTAAAACTTACTTTCATGCAATGAATTTAGATCTGAAATATGATTTTCAAATCTGATATTTGTGTTTGTGCATGAGAATTTTTATCATAGAAAAATCATAAATTAAGTCATGTAATAGGATTGCATTTAAGATTTTCGATTTGAGCCATATGGGTCTAATTTGATTAAGTAATTGATCAAACCAAGTCAAGTGTTGATAAGAGTCAGATCAATTAAGTTAATGATCATACAATTATTATTGATCAAATCCAATAGGTCGATTGAACCCCATATGTAGAATCGATCGAATCTCATATGTAGAATCGATCAACCTAAGGACCTAATTTGGCTCGTTGGTTTGAGTCTGATTCGCTTGAGCTAACCGATTCTGATCAATCAACCTATTGGTGTCTAAGGCAAATTAATGAGATGTGATTATTTAATTGGTTCTGTTAGTCAATCTAACCAATTCATTGGTGTCTAAGGAAGGCAACGGGGGGACCCCCACCATTCTCTACTTACTTGGCCAATTTGGAAGATTGGGTCTTGAATTATGTTGCTTAGTGGTTTAATTTAGCCCATGCCAGTAAAATTGATCATATGATGACTGATTAGATGAGATCTAAATCCAAACCTCCCTACAAAGATTAAGTCTGTAGGTCTTTCACCATTGCAGATATGCAGGCGTGTTACCGACGTTGATTATTCTTGGCTGGTCACATTGGTTCAGTTGCATCGAGAACATGCAACCACTCTATTAGCAAGGAGTTGCTCCAGGATAGGGATGAGGTTGGACCCAATAACTGTTAGGTGAGGGACCCAATGACAGCTTTGCACCTGCTTGTGAACGGTGGGTCGAGCTTAACTAAGAAGTGTGGGCAATAACTGTTAGGTGAGCTCACATGATTTAGAGACCAAGTGGCTGCAACATACTTAGTAAAGAATCTGGACAAAGAATCACCTACGCATCGGTGTACATGCTACCAATAACTGTTAGGTGTGGTGTATGTCATCGGTGGGACCGCAGCACGCACTAGGAATCTTTTGTCACGTTAGGATTTTCATTTTCTTCCAGGAGAGTGGAGGGATCAGAAAAATTAGTGAAAATCATTATTTGCATCTTAAAGTTTCTAGAAGCAAATTAAAATATTAAGTATAAAAGTTTAATATAAATCTCTATTTTTACAGTTAAACCATCATGTCAGCCTCAAATCATCTAGCTCACATCTTTGAAACTAATCATTTGACCGATAATAATTATAAAGACTAGGTTAGAAACCTCAGGATTGTTCTGACCTTAGAAAAGTTAAGCCATGTTCTCGATCAGGATTCTGTTGTGTTACCAAACCATCCTACTGCTGAGTAGAGAGCTGCTTTTGAGAAGTGGATGGATGAAAACAGTCGGATCAAGTGTTATGTGCTGACGTCCATGTCAAACGAGTTGCAAAGTCAATACGAGCATATATCCACTACTCGGACTATGATCACTCACCTATAAGAGTTGTACGGTGAGAAAAGCCGTACTGCGTGCTTCGAAGTGTCCAAGAGACTCTTCAACCTTAAGATGGACGAGGGGCAGTCTGTCCATGAGCACTGTATGACAGTGATCAAGGACATTGAGGAGCTTGGAAAGCTCGGGCTTGATATGCAAAAGAAATTACAGATGGATCTGATCCGTCAATCCCTTACTAGTTCATATAGTCAATTTATTGTGAATTTTCATATGAACAAACTTGACTGCACTATTTTCGAACTTGTCAACATGTTGGTCACAATAGAGAGTACCTTGAAGAGTTCAAGGGGCACCATTCTCACTGTGGAGCAGACTTCTTCTTCTAAGAGAAAGTCTATTGGAAGGAAGAATGCTAAATCTGCAAAGAAGCAAAAGAGAGAGAGCAAGCCAAAGAAGGATGGTCCAAAAGAGACTGAGGCAAAGAGAAAGTATTTTCACTGTCATACTGAAGGCCACTAGAGGAAGAACTATCCGAAATACCTGTAAAGTCTGAAGACCAAAAAGGGTGATAAACTTTTCGAAGGTATGCTCGTAATTGAACCTAACCTTACCGTTTCTTCTACTTCTAGTTGGGTATTGGACTCTGGCTTGAGTGCTTATATATGTACCTTAATGCAGGATCTGATAGAAAGTAGAAGATTGAGGAAAGGTGACATAATCCTTCAGGTCGGCAATGGAGCAAAGGTTACTGCAGAGATTGTTGGCACTTACCCTCTTCGATTATCGTCTGGCGTTAGATTAGATTTGAAAGATTGTTATTATGTTCTTGTAGCTAATCAGAATTTAATTTTCATATCTGTCTAGCATAGGAAGATTTTGAAATTTATTTCAATAAAGATTTTTATTCTATTTATTTACAAAATAAATTGAGTGCACGAGATCTTTTAATTGACAGTCTTTATCACTTGCATGTTGATGCAAATGTGAACCTACATGAGCAAATAGTGAGTACTATAGGCCAAAAGAGACCCAGAGATGAAATTAATCAGAAGTATTTGTGGCACCATAGATTAGGTCATATTGGAGAGGACAGGATAAACAGACTGGAGAAGGATGAGATCCTTGGCTTTCTTAACCCAAAGCCATATCCAGCTTGCGAATCCTACCCTCGAGGAAAGATGGCCAAGTTGTCCTTTGTAGGATATGGAGAAAGGGCCATAGAGCTAGTTGCCCTGGTACACACCGATGTGTGTGGGCCATTTGATGTGCAGGCCAGAGGTGGTTACACCTACTTCATTATCTTTATCAATGATTTGTCTAGGTACGGATATATGTATCTAATGAAACACAAGTCTGAGGCCTTTGAAAAGTTCAAAAAATTCAGGCATGAAGTAGAGAAGTAGACGGATAAATCTGTTAAGGTTCTTCAATCTGATCGAGGAGGTGAATATCTTAGTCGAAAATTTTTTAGATATCTTAAAGATAATAGCATAGTCTCTCAGTGGACCTCTCCTGAAATATCTCAACTCAACAGGATATCCAAAAAGAGAAACAGGATCCTATTGGATATGGTCAGATCTATGATGAGCTTCATTGATCTACACTTATTTTTTTGAGAACATGCCTTGTTAACTACCATTCACTTATTGAATAGGGTACCTTCAAAGTCCGTTCCTACCACACCGTATGAGATATGGTTCGGTAAGAAGCCAAGTCTAGGTTATTTTAAAACTTGATGATGTCCGGCCTATGTCAAGAGACAGATGGTGAAAAAGTTGAAGGATAGATCTATTATAGCTTGCTTTATAGGATATCCAAAAGAATCTATGGGATACTACTTCTACTTTTCACAAAACCATAATGTGATTGTGAGTTGAAATACCGTGTTTTTGAAAAAATAGTTTATCGAGGATGACGGCAGTGGGAGGTTAGTGAAACTTGAAGAGAAGGTTTCTGAAGAGTCTAAAGCTATGGATCCTCAGGAACTTGTAGTCCATGGGCCAGTAGTTGATATTTTTTTGCCACCTCGTAGATCTAGTAGGATCTCCCAAACTCTTAAAAGGTACATGGGTATGCTTATGGAGGAAGTAAAGAAAATGTTCCTTAAGGGAGATAGGGGTCATGGTGATGATCCCAATACTTTTGACGAGGCGATGTCTGACATCGATTCTAAGAAATGGTTAGATGTTATGAAGTCAAAAATTGACTCAATGCACTCGAATCAAGTCTGAACTTTAATGGATCCACCTGAATGTATTGTACCTATTAGATGTAAATAGATCTACAAAAAAAAAATAGGTGCCGATGGTAAGATATAGACCTATAAAGCTAGGCTTGTGGCTAAAGGTTATAGTCAGCACGAGGGCATTGACTATCAAAAAAAATTTTCATCCTTAGCCATGCTGAAATTCATCCACACTTTGCTTGTTATTGCGGCTTATTATGATTATGAAATCTGACAGATGGATGTGAAAACTGCCTTCCTGAATAGATATCTTGAAGAAGATATCTATATGGAGCAGCCTATAGGTTTCACATCCAGTGATGGTGATCACAAAATCTGCAAGCTGCAAAGATCCATATACGGATTAAAACAGACTTCTCGAAGTTAGAACCATTATTTTGATGAGGCAATCAAATCATTTGATTTCATCAAAAATGAAGAGGAACCTTGTGTATACAAGAGAGTCAGTGGGAGTGCAATCACCTTCCTCGTATTGTTTGTGGATAATATTCTCCTTATTGAGAATGACATTCCCAAGCTGACTATGGTCAAAAGATAGTTGTCCAAAGAATTTTTCATGAAAGACCTAGGGGAAGCATCCTATATTCTCAAAATAAAAGTCTATAAGGATAGACCTAAATGGATGCTTGGTCTGTCACAAAAGCTGTACATAGAGAAGGTGCTGAAGAGGTTCAGCATGAAAAACTTCAAGAGAGGTTTTTTACCTCTTAGGCATGGTATTCATTTTTCCAAGATGATGTGTCCGACCACATCCGAGGAGATTCAGCACATGAGTAGGATTCTTTATACTTCGGTAATAGGAAGCCTCATGTACATCATGCTATGTACTCGATTGGATATTGCCCTTGCTGTGAGTGTCACGAGCAGGTATCAGTCGAATCCAGATGAGGAGTACTGGATAGCTGTGAAGAATATTCTTAAGTACTTGAGAAGGATTAAGGATTTGTTCTTGATCTTTGGAGGAGATTCTGACTTACGAATTGAGGGGTATACTGACTCAAACTTTATGTCTGATTCTGATGATAGAAAGTCTACATCAAGATATGTATTCATTTATAATGGTGGTGCAATCAGCTGAAAAAGTTTCAAGCAATCCATCATAGTAGATTCGATCACGGAGGCTGAGTATGTTGCTGCTTTGGATGTTACGAAGGAAGGCTTCTGGTTCAAAAAGTTCGTTGCAGAACTTGAGGTTATGACATCGGATGCCATACCATTGTACTACAACAATAATGGAGCCATAGCACTTGCTAAGGAGCCGAGGTCTCATCAAAAATCAAAGCACATCGAGCGGCGTTATCATATCATACATGACTATCTCGAAAAAAAATATGTCGATGTACGAAGAGTAGACTCCACGGATAACATGGCAGACCCACTGACTAAGCAGCTGAGCCAACTGAAAATGAAAGTCCACCTTGAAAAGATGGGACTTAGATTTGTGACCAATTGACTTTAATCCAAGTGGGAGATTGTTAGATGTATGTCCTAGAAGCCAATATGGCTGACACATTGTAATATATCTATAGCATAATTTTATACTTAGTATATTGATATGATCAATAAAAAAGGCAAGTTCTTTTCCATTCAAGTGTAATATGTCCTTGAATCATCCATGAAATTAGTTTCGATACATATTCTCAAAGTGTTGAAAATTAGAGACATGTATTTAATTCCTAAAGGCTCTCGATCATAGGATCATCATGAGGACGATGATAGATTCAGATAGACTGGTGCACAAATCATTTTTTTCGAGATAGATGGGTCTCTAATCTACCTTGTAGAGACACAGGATGACAAGTATGGGTGGTTGTTAGAGAACAACTGACACTGAGCGTGACCATACAAAAGATCACTTGGATTTCTATTCAATTGTTAGTGATTATCTCGATGCTGTAGTTTTGTAACTGATCCTTTGACTTGAGATGGTACTGCTACTCAGAGTAAGACTGCTGAAGTTTGACTGACACATAAATATGGGTCTAATGAGCCCTTGTAGTAAATGTTGACGACAGTTGATCCACTGTAGGAGTGGGGTGTACATCAAGATAGATTTTATCGACCTTGATAGAGAGTAGTCCTATGAAATTTGAGAGGCTAAGTCCAAGAATCTATGACCATAGTAGAGTGATTGATGGAAAGAAGTTTTCATAGACATCATATCTGGACTTGAGCCAATTGAATCAATCATATGACTGATGTTGAGGTTTGACGATTTATCCATGACCTACCATCTAGTCGGAACTCATGATAGAGGGACTAAATCACACGTTAACTACATCTAGAGGTCTATTTCAGTTCTACTGGGTTGCCACTACATACTGCTAGGTGTCACTGATGGATTGTGAGAGCTCACTAGAGTTATTTCGGATCGACAATCTTTGATTGAGTTAGAGTAAAATTATTCTGGTCCATTGAAAAGAGTTTCAATGATATGATGATAAGGATCATTGTATATCTCACTACTAGATAGAATTGAACCTATGAGGTCACACAATAAAGGGATTAGATCTAAAATAAGAAATTGAACTTATAAAGTGTCAATTGGGTTTAGAGAAACTCATTGGGTCCATGGTAACCTTGCTAGCATATGGTTGGACCCAATTCCTCTTTTCGTTAGGATTGCTTATTTGATAAGTTAATTCTAATTTAATTATCTGCTAATTACCTACATGAATAAGATTCATGAGACTCCAATTGTTGGGTGTCTAAGATTATGGATCACATAAATTAAGGGTGCTGGTCCCTTATGAATCTCCTTAATAGTTATTATAGGACGCCACTTTGATTTGATCAATTTGGATGTGTCCATTAATTAGAGGGCCTTTGGTTTTCATATAAAGTATCTTTTGGGTAAAAAAGAGGGTGTCTAATTATGGGTGCAAGGGCTCCAATAGTTGGCGTCTAATAGGCTTCCTAATGTAAGTTGGATAACTTAAGTTAATAGGAATCCTAATGCAAGTAGGACTTGTATTATATGATTGAATAGGATTCAATCTTTGTGCATATAAAAGGAGACCTCCCCTAAGGTCCTAAGATCATCCAAGCTAGCCCCTCTCCACACCAAGAGAAGCTCCCACACCCTCTCTTCCTCTTTCTTTTTCTTCTCCTTAGGCGTCCCCACCCCATACCACATGGGACGCGCATCCCAAGTTATCTCACGCCCAAAAGCTATTGGGCATCCATTGATTGTTGGTTTCTAGTGCTGGTAGCAGCACATAAGCAAGGAAAAAAGATTAGAGAAGAGGAGAAGAAGAAGATCAAAGAGAAAGATCAAACATTGATCGTGTCCAGACTTCGTTCAAATTCAGCAGGCTGAATTTTGGAGAATCAAAATTTAGATTATAGAGGACTGTTCCAGGCTGATCTCAAGTAGATACTCATAGAGGCTGAATACTTGTGCGGCTAACAGAGAGCTTCGTCTCTTTGAGATCCAGTATTGAAGAAAGAGATTGTGAAATAGGTATGTGATTTGATCATAATATGAATTTTAGCATATATCAATTTTAGCATACGAAATAGATCCATGTGGTTTTATATTTTTATGCATGCATAATTTAGATTAAAATTATTTTAATTTTATTCTTTGTTGTGGTGTTTAGAAAATGAAGTTTTGAAACACACATGCATGCACCAAACCTCAAATTTCAATAATTAAATCTAATTAGTATTAAATTAAATCAAGCCTATTTAAATTAAATCTGATTTAAATTAATTAAAATTTGATCCATAATTTAATCAATCCTAATTAAATTATAATAGTTATAATTAATTTTTTATGTTAATAATTAGCAGTTACTAAATCTGTAACACTTACAAATTAGCAGTTTTCAAATCCAAACTATCAATCAAATTGATAATTCAAATTTGATCTAAGTCGTTGATCGGGTCAATTTATTTTGTGTGTGATCCCTCAGGTTCTATTCTGTCTGATAGTGATACATACCGTGATCTCTATCATAATATCATCAAAACTTCTTTCGATGAATCAGAACAATTCCAGCTTAGCCCAATAAGGATCGTTGATCCGAAAATAATCTTAGTGAGTTTTTACAATCTATCAGTAATACCTAGCTGCATGTAGTGGCAACCCAGCAGAACAAAAAAATCTGAACCTTCAGGTGTAGTTACCATGTGATTCAGTCTTTCTATCGTGAGTTCCGACTTGACGGAGGTCATGAAGAACTCGACAAATTTCATCATCAGTCATATGCTAGATTGGCTCGACTTGAGTTCACTTATGAATCCTGTGAAAATTTTTTTTTAATATTCACACTTACTTCGATCGAAGACTTCCTAAACTCAGTTTTGTAATCGCATAGGACTACTCCTTTTCTACTACGGTCGATAGATTTCATCTAGGTGCATCATACTCTAACAGTGAATCTGAACCTACTGTAGCCAACATACACAGCAAAAATTTGAATGGCTAAGGATCAAAAAAATGTGTAGTCAAAATCGATAGCCTCACTGTGAATAGTCGATGACACCATAGGTCAAATGACCACTTACACCACTACAGCATCGAAAAAATCACTGACAAATGAGTAGACATCAGGTGGTTTCTTGTATTGATCACACTTAGTGTAAGTTATTCTCTAACAACCACTTGCACTCTCATCCCAGTGTTCCTACACCACAGACTCGAGATTTATCTGTTCGGAAGGGAGGTGATCTGTGCATCGATCTTAAATACATTGATCACTATTTTCTGTGACGATTCTATGATTGAAAGTATTTAGAAACTAACCACTAATAATGTATATCTCAAATTCTCAACATCTTAAAAATATACAATATTATTTTTGTTAATTATTAAGACAAATCATGGATATATAAACATGATTGAAAATAATTTTTTTTATTAATAATAAAATTTTATAAGTACAAGAATAGGCCCTAGAATTACATAGTGTGTTAGCCAATAATTGACTTTTAAAGTACATATCTAACAAACTCCCATTTGATCTAAAGCCAATTGGTCATATACCTAAGATCCATCTTCTTAAGGTGAGCTTCGATCTTCTACTGGCTAAGAGGCTTCATCAGTGGATCCACCACATCTGTGCGGAGTCGACTCTCTGCACCTCGATGAATTTTTTCTCGAGATAGTCGTATATGATATGGAACCACCGCTCTATATGCTTGAACTTTTGGTAAGACTTAGGTTTCTTAGTGAGTGCTATGGCACCCTTGTTGTCACAGTACAGTGCAATGGTATTTGATAGCATCACACCTAACTTCGTAATGAACTTCTTGAATCAGTATGCTTTCTTAATAGCTTCAGAGGTGGCTATGTATTCAACTTTCATGATCAAATCAGCAATGATCGACTATTTGAAACTCTTCTAACTAATCGATCCATCATTATATAAAAAAATATATCCAGATGTAGATTTTCTATCATCGATATCAGATATAAAATCTGAATCAGTGTATCCTTCCATTTTCAGCTTCGATCCTTCATCAAAGACTAAGAACAAATCTTCGGTCCTTCTCAAGTACTTAAGGATATTTTTAACCATAATCTAGTATTCCTCACTTAGATTCGACTGATATCTACTCGTGACGCTCACGGCAAGTACTATATCAGATCGAGTACACAGCATGACATACATGAGGCTCTCTATAGTCGAAACATAAGGAATCTTGCTCACGCGTTGGATCTCCTCCGGTATGTTAGGACACATCTTCTTAGAAAGATAAATGCCATGCCTAAGGGGCAAATGATCCTTCTTAGAGTTTTCCATGTTGAACCTCTTCAACACCTCCTCTATGTATATTTTTTAAGAAAGTCTTATCATTCTCTTAGATCTATCCCTATAGACTTTTATACCAAGAATATAGGAAGCTTCTCCTAGATTTTTCATGAAGAATTTTTTTGACAACCATACTTTGACCGAAGTCAATATGAAAATATCATTCTCAATCAGGAGGATATCATCTACATACAACATGAAGAATATGACAGTGGTCTCACTGATCTTTTTATATACACATGGCTCCTTCTCATTTCTGATAAAATCAAACGGCTTGATCACATCATTAAAGCAGGTGTTCTAACTCTAAGATATTTGCTTAAGTCCATAAATGGACCTTTATAGCTTACAGACTTTATGATCACTATCACTGGATGTGAAACCCACAGGCTGCTCCATATAGATATTTTTTTCAAGATATCCATTTAGGAAGATAGTTTTTATATCTATTTGTCAAATTTCATAATCGTAATAAGCTACAATAGTAAGCAAAGTCTGGATAGATTTCAGTATGGCTACTGACGAAAAAATTTTTTGATAGTCAATATCTTCACATTGACTATATTCTTTCGCTACCAACCTTGTCTTATAGGTCTCTACTTGACCATCCGATCTTTTTTTTTTTGTAGATCCATTTATACCCAATGGATACAATACCTCAGGTGGATCTACTAAAGTCCAAACCTGGTTGGAATGCATGGAGTCAATTTCTGACTTCATCACTTTCATCTATTTTTTGAAGTCAACATCTAACATCGCTTCATCATAGGTCTTGGGATTATTCCTAATGTCCCTATCTTTCATAATGAATGCTTTCTCTAGATCCTCTGTAAGAATATCTAAGTATCTTTCAGGAGGATATGAGACCTTACTAGATCTACAAAGTGGAGGAGATAACAAAGTGGAGGAGATACTACACCAACTGACTCACTAATGGGTTCAGGTTCCTAGACTCGATGCTCTTTAGAGATCTTTTCTTCGAGCTCAATCTTCCTCCCACTATCTCTATCTTGGATAAACTCTTTTTTCAAAAAGACAGTATGACGGTTCACAATCATATTATGATCCTTTGAAAGATAGAAATAGTACCCCATAGATTTCTTAGGATACCTTATAAAATGAGCCTTAAGTGACCTAGCCTCTAACATGTCCGTCTGCTGTCGCTTGACATGGGCTGGATATTTTTAAATCTTGAGGTAACCATGACTCAACTTTTTATCATGCTATAACTTTATGGGGTAGTAGGAACAGATTTAGAGGAAACCCTATTTAAAAGGTAAATAGCATAAAGTAACGCATATCCCTAGAGAAAAAATAGAAGATCTATGAAGCTTATCATGGACTGGACCATATTAATATGATTCGATTCCTCCTTTTGGATATCCCGTTGAGCTGAGCCATCCCTGAAGGTATCCACTGTGAGACTATACTGTTATCCTTAAGATAGGTCTAAAATTTTTTACTAAGATATTCGCCTCCTCGATCAGATCGAAGAATCTTTATGAATTTTTTGATTTATTTTTCTACTTCATGTCCGAACTTTTTGAATTTTTTAAAAGTCATAGACTTATGGTGTATCAAATACACAAACTCATATTGTGAGTAGTCATCAGTAAAGATTATGAAGTAAATATAGCTACCCCTGACTTGTACATCAAATAGATCATACATGTTAGTGTGCACCACGGCTAATATATCAGTGGCCCTTTCCCCTTGTCCTACAAAGGGAAGCTTAGCCATCTCTTTGAATGCAAAACTCACAAATTGGATAAGACTCAAAAGTCAATGGCGCGATAAGACTATCTTTCTCTAATTTATTAAGTCTGTCCTCTCTAATATAGTCTAGCCTAAGGTGCCATAGATACTTTTGGCTAATCCTATCTCTAGATCTCTTAGATTTTACAGCATCCATAATTTGCTCGTTAAGGTTAACACTCGCATCAACATGCAAATGATAGAGAGTATCTATCAAATAGATATGTGCGACATATTTATTTTCAAAATAAATCTTACACAAATTTTTATTGAAATAAAAATTAAAATTATCCTATGCCAGCATAGAAATAAAAATCAAATTCCTACTGGCTACAGGCACAAAATAATAATTTTTTAAAAGCAAACTAAATCCTAACAGTAGCTTCAAAGAATAGGATCCAATGGCTACAACAGTAATTTTTATCCTATTGCTGACTCGAAAAGTGATCTCGTCTTTTCTCAGTCCTCTAACTTTTTCTAGACCTTGCATAGAAGTACACAAGTGAGCACTCGAATCAGAATCTAAAGCCCAACTAGAAGAAGAAGAAATCGTTAGATTAGTTTCAATAACGAGCAATTCAGGCGTACCTTCAAAAGATGCATCCTTCTTCTTATTCTTCACTATCGTCAAGTATACAGGATAATTTTTTCTCCAGTGGCCTTCGACATTGCAGTGAAAATATTTTTCTTTGTTGCTGGCTTTATTTGGAGCTTTGTTCTTCTTTCTACTCTTGATCTTTTGCTTCTTCATAGGTTTTTTGTTCTTCTTCTTTCCAGTAGATTTGCTTTTGGAAGAAGCCTGCTCTACAGTAAGAACCATTTTTTTTGAACTTTTCAAGGTACCCTCAATTGTCACCAACATACAATTCGGATAAGATTCTATCAATCTTATTTATATGGTAATTCATGATGAACTGACCATACAAATTAGAAAGGGACTGCATGATCAAATCTATCTACAGTTTCTTGTCCATATTCATTCTGAGCTTCTGAAGCTCTTCAACATCCTTGATCATTGTCAGACAATGATCGTGCATGGACTGTCCATTATGCATCTTCGCTCTAAAAAAATCTACGAAAGATCTCAAAGCGAGCCGTACGACTCTGCTCATCATATAACTTTTGTAGGTGAGTTAGAATCTGTTTGATAGTCCTCATGTCTTTATGCTGGCGCTGAAGATCATTAGACATGGATGCAAGAATATAGCACCTAGCCCTGTTGTCTTCGTCTATCCACTTGTCAAGTACAACTCGTTGTCAGGGGATAGATGAGCCGATAATACTGGCATCTCCTGGTCTAGGACATGGGTCAATTTCTTAGAGCTAAGAAAGATTCTCAAATTTTGGAGCCAGTCTTTGTGGTTCAATCCGGTCAACCTATTAGTGTCAAGGATTTAGACTAAAGGGTTTGAACTTGATATGGTTAATCAACTACAGAGAGAAAATAATTTTTTCTTAGATATTTTTACTTGTAAATGTTTGTTATAGAGACTTTAATAAACAAATAAGGCTCTCGCTATTTTTATGAGTCTCCTACACTCCTCAAGTGGAGAAATAAAAACCTATACATGATCAATTTCTAGTGAGTATTGCGCTCCTATTGATCCATATGCACCTCATCTAATAGTTATTAGTGATGCACGAACCAATGAGTGGATAGAATCTTATCCATTACTTCATTAAGCAAGATGTAGAAGGTTCAATCTCTAAGTCCTGTGGCCTCACTTAACAGTTATTGGCATATTTCTTAGTTAAGTCAGACCCACCATATATTAGTAGGTGTTGAGATTTGATGTCTCAAGATTTGATCCACACTGAGCCCATAGCGAGGTCCAGGATGACGAACGAAGTCCAACGAACCTAAAAATAGCCTAAACGGAGTCCAGATGACGAAGATACACGCAAAAGAAGGCTCAAAGTAGGTGGCACGACCCACGAGATGATGGAGGTCGGTGGATGCATGCGTGCACAGGAGCATGCGGCCCAGTGCATGGGCGAGCCCAGCATGGGTGCACGTGCCGGTCAGCCCAGTGGCTGTGCGGGCACCATGTCGCGGTCCACTGTGGACCGTAGGGTGCTAGGTGGTCCATGGAGGCCACGTGGATCAATCATGTGGTCTATGCGTGGTCTAGGAATGTTTGTGCATGATCCGACAGTCCAGATCACATGCGGTCATGATCGAATAGTTGAAACTCAATCCGAGCATGATCAGACTTGATCTGAGGTTGTAGTGCATGATCGAATGGCTCTAGTGCAAGCCGGTCACAATCGAATGGCCACAGATGGTTTTAGGGTTGATTTGGACTCGGTATTCCTAGTATAACACTATTTTGAAGATTCTGGAGCTTATATAGCTGTAATTGACAAGCTGTTTATTGTGTTGGATAGCTGGTGATATCTTGGAGGTGTCGAAAGACTTCAGGAGAGATTTTAGAGGGCTTTTATAAGGACTTTGGAGCTTCTTTTTAAGAGACTCTTGTACAAAGATTGAGTTTTGAGTTTCTCTTATATTGTTATATTTTATTTTCTTATAGTGAAGCTGGTACACCCCATGGAGGTAGGCTTGAGGTTGATCTACGTATTTGTATTGTATTTCTTATTTTATTTCTTCTTATTTTCTACTGCAATGCATGGTACAGGATTTTGCACAACAAGTAGTATCAGAACGTAGATTGTGATAGTGGTGATCAAGGTGGAGATCAATCAGTTCGATCAATCAGGGTGGAGAAGATAAGCAGAATCAAGGTGGAGATCAATCAGTTCGATCAAAAAAGTAATTTCTCCTTGTGGCAAGTGAAGGTGAAGAACGTGCTTATCCAGCAAGGGTTAATCGATGCTTTCTTATGCGAAGAGAAGTCGACTATCATGGAGATGCAGGATTGGAGGCGGCTCCAAATGCAAATAGTGAGTATGATCTGCTTGTACCTAGTAGATGAGGTAGTGATCCATATGCTTGACAAGTCTTTTCCGACGGTGCTGTGATCGAAGTTCGAAGAGTTGAAGTCTCTCACCAACACTCTTTTTCTTTGGAGGCAGTTCTACTAGCTGTGGATGACTAAAGAGCAGAGTGTGTAGAAGTATCTCAGCTACTTTTAAAAGATCCTCACTGACCTCCTCAATGTTGGTGAGAAAATTGAGGAGAAGATCAGGACACTGGTCTTGCTAGCACTACAACGTTGAGTGGCTATTGCGATCAATTTTTTAGTAACAATAGGCCCGAATTGGTTGCAATAGATGGCTTAGCGACCAAAATTATTTGCAATAACTTGATCGCAATAGATACCCTCACAATAGCTCATTTGGTCACGAAAGAGGGCTATAGTGATCAAAATTTTTGACCAAATGTTAGTCGCAATACATGCTTATGGTGACAATAATTTGATCACTAAAGAGTAGTAATTACGACAAATACATTGATTGCAATAAATGGATGTCCTGGCTAAAATTTTGGTCACAATAGGTGGATATTCCGGCTAAAATTTTGATCATAATAAGTGGATGTTTCGGCTAAAATTTTGGTTGCAATAGATGGATGTTTCGGCTAAAATTTTTTGTAGCAACCAATATTTGAGTTTTGCAATAAATAAGTAGGTCGCAATATATTTTCTATAGCCACCAATTTATTGGTCGCAATATTTGATTTTTACGATAAGAAGTTGGTCGCAATATATTTTCTATAGCAACCAATTTATTTGTCACAAAATAGTTTTTAGACACCAAATTTATTGGTCACAATATATGCTTATAGTTTTTTAGTTGCAATATATATTATAACCACCATTTCTCTACTCGCAATATATTTTTTTATCGGCTATCTAAATATTTTAAAAATATATTTTTTTTTTGAAACCTGCAATGAATCCATTATAGTAGTCTATGAACCCTGTTGTCACACCAATTCTTTACAGCATAGAAAACTAAAATAATGAAAAGACTTTTTGTACATAATGTTTACAATCCAAATACATATATTGAATTAAAATTCTTGAGTTTACACACAATTCTTTCATTGTTTGAATGTGACAAATACATAGTTAAAGATATAGTTAGCAAACTAAAGTAAAAAGAAACTGATTTTGAAACATAATCTCCAAATACATATTGTCACATGGAATACTTTCCATAACCTCTCACTGCTTCACAATATCTCTTCTACCACTCTCCGGTCAACAAAATCCTGCAAGAGATAAAATATTAATAGTGAATCAATATTATGATATATGAAAATATTAGTTAGTTTCTAAGAAAATCTAGTATTTCTTAGAATCCATAAGTAAAATATAACGAGCAGTATTTCATGTAATTCATCATATTCAAAACTTCATCAAAATCGAAAAATCCAACTTTATTAACAAATAATAAAAAAGAATGATATAGTGCAAATTGAGCATATTATTAAAAATCAAAATCATTTCTTCTTTTTAAATACTTTGAAATGAAAGTTTATTTTAGAAACTAACTACGAATTTTTAAAAATTTTGGCAGAGTTTCTCTTGTAAAATGAACAAATCTAAAACTTTTACGAGTAACTGATAACATTTTTCAATAAAAAAATATTTAAAAATTATAAATCCATATATTTCATTCAATTTTTAACCAAACCAATAACATATCACATCCCATCCTTCATATGCTTAACCAATATCAAAATATCAATCTAGTTTACAACTCACTCACATTTTGAATCAATATATTCAAAATTCATTCACTTTCGTCACTTTATTGTAATATATTATCATTTGCAATTCAATGCTAGAAAGGGAAAAGAAAAAAGTGTAAGAAATGAAGATACCTTGGAGCCATCCACCAATAGATTCTCATGTTTGTTGTCACTATATAATTTTGGAACCATGCAATAACAAAATATGACACCTTCACAATCTTAATAAATATGCCAAATTGTACAAATAAGAAAACTTGCAAACTTAAAACTTTAGTAAAGAGATCTATAGTAAAAGGATATCAAGTTGGAGTTATAATATAAACATGTGGGTTAATTTAGATAACCAAATAGAAGCAAAACAAATCTGAAGCTATCCTTTAATATATTGTTCTCATGTAGAAAGAGAATACAAACTCTTTCATGAGCAAAAATCATATCCAAAAGTTGTATTACTTTCCATTAAAGAATACCAAAAAGTGAGAATTACCCCTTAAAAGAGAGGCACAAAAGATGGAACAACTTCAAGCTCAATTACGTGAGCTAGATGTTGACCTACTAACACATGCAAAAAAGAATAAATGAGAGAACATTATAGATATAAAAGTTATATTAACGAGAGATATCAACTATCAATTTAATAATATTAAACTTTATTATCCTATACGATTAGTAAGAGTAGCCAAATGTGCCTTCAACTCAAGCAGCTCCTTTCATAATTCATGATGATCAACCAACTGTGCCCTCAAATCAGATAGCTTCTTTCATGTTCGAGACAACTCCTCCCATGTTTGATCATGTCTATGCTGCTCTTCTACCAATTCTTCTCGTAATGCAACTATAGCAGGATTCTCTTGGATAGATGTTTGTCCATGTGAATGAGAAACTTTACCTAATATTTGATGGAGTGCCTGGAAATGTACTTCAGGTGGCAAAGGTATCACCTCTCCAGTCTCTGGGTCAAGAGAGTTCTTCTCTATCTCTTCAATTTATATAGCTACAGCAATCTACACAAGTAATTTTGGCAATTTCAAATATGGGAGAGAAATCCAAAAAAAAGAAAAATTAGAAAAAAAAAGTGTAACATAAAACATAGTTAAGTATATATCTCACACAAGCCTCTCGAGACTTATTATTAACCCATTCGCCAGATTTATTTGTGTGAGTTGTCTCCCATAATTCAAGATCATCTGGTCTTGTCCCTTTTTCTTTTTTCTACAAAAGAAATTGATAAAAAAGTGATATAATTTTTAGGTAAAAATAACAAAATCAAATTATGTGATATCTCATATAAAATAATTGAAAAGATAAATAACCTTACCATGTCATGAGCTACTGCTTCAAATGCCAATTGGCCCAAGGTATGAAGATTTTTCAACTTTTTCCTATTTACCTTTCCAGCTACACTTCTTTTTTGTTCATATATTATAAAAATTAAAATAGTAAAAATTTAAATTTAAAATTCGCTAAAAGCAACAATCCAATGCTATGCTAAAACAAGGTACCTTGAATGCCTCATCTGTTCTCCAATAGTTCAATAGCCAAAGCCAATCTTTTTTGCTCATAGATTTCAACTTTAATTCTTCACAATCTTTATCCATTTGTTTATCATCCAAAATATTAGCCATTAGTGTGTGCAAGTGACTCTGATAATCAATCCATCTAGCCTCTGCTTTAGCCATAAGATTGCTAACAACATTGCCCTCGATGATCTATTGTTTCTATTGAAAATATTCATTAACATTCATAATAGTTAGAGTGATAATACAAGAAATAATGAAACATGAAATTTGTTGCCACATAGATCATATTAAAGATTACCCGAAGTTGTTTAATAAACCCATGCTTAACCTTGTCCTCTATGTTACCCCAACTCTTCACTCCAAGTGAGAAATACTTATGTTTAGTAGCTTCAAAATTAGCAACAAAGTCCTTTCGATTCTCCCCTACTGCTATTCTTTTTGAAAAATTAACTTTTAATGGCTCAGAGTTAGTTTGCGTATTTTTCATTGCACCAAGTCCAACTGTATGACCACGATACTTTTGATGAGTTGAATCTACATTACATTAAGTACAAAATATGTATTAAGCAAAATATAATGAAGTCATTCCATGTTGGTATCAAGAAAAGCAACATGTACCTTGGATGGATGAACTATCTTGTGAAGCTATAAGTACTCTGACAAAGTCTTCAAAAATAACTGCAAAAAAAAAAAGAAAAAAATCAATAAGAACAAAAATTATAAAATAAAAAACTTGCTACTAATTATAAGTTTCTCTTCTAATAAGAAAATAGATTACTATATTTAAATATCATGTTAGTTACAATTTTAGTATATATATGAAGTAAATCCAAATCATGATGATATAAGTATTACAGCCAATCATCATCATCATCATCTTCTGCAGTGAGATCAGTATTTGCAGTTTGAATCTCATCCACGTATTCTAGGTTCTCATCGCTATTGATATCAAATTCAACCTCATTGTCATCAGCTGCCTCATTATCATCAATAGCTCCAACATGTGTCTAACCAACTAATTCAACATTAAGTTGCCCAGTCTCAACTTGGTCATCTGGTGAAATACCAATATCAACCTATAGTTATCCACTCTTAAGAGAAAAAATTTTAGTGCTACTTTCAAGCTCATTCTCTTGATAAGGCTCATTAGTTGTTTCATCGATGTTGGGAACATCAATTAAACTATGAACAGAAAAAATATTTCTAGTCTTGTTTCTAATAACAATTGACCACTTCTTCTTCTTATTGTCAGACACATAATATACTTATTGTACTTGAGATGGAAGAGCATATGGGTCATCTCTATGTCGCTAGTGAGATGTGTCTAAGCCTAGTATCCCATACTCATCAACATGGTGCCTATTTTATTCTATGACATCATACCAAGAGCATTTAAACAAAACTACATGATATATACTCGCATAAGTTAGCTCTACTATTTGATCTATTACACCATAGTAGTCAAGGTCACTTGACGTTTCATCCCCTTAAACTGTGACACCATAGTTTTGTGTGGTGTGAAGCTGATTATAATCTTTTGTGTGAAAGATGAATCCATTGATATGATACTACTTATGGTATCTGACAAAACAATCAGGTGATCATGATAGTGCATATTGCAAATCATTAACTTGAAATATAACTCAATATGAGATACTATAATCCTATGCATTTATAAGTTTAAATATTTAAGTTATAGCATATTAAAGACTTACGCATCGCTTGAACCATATTGAGAACTCTTTTTTGTGTTTGTTACGGATTTCACGAGCGTGTAATTCTTGACTTTCCAATGTAGTTTTGTACTCACTATGTTAAACACATTAATGCTAGAATCTACCTTAAATAATTTAAAAAAATATGGTATCTATATACTTATCAAATAGTATAGTTACCTTTCAAAAGGCTGAACCTGCTCACAATTTTGAAGCACAAAAAAGTGAGCCCCTTTCCGTTCACTTAGAGTCCAATATTTCAATTCACCACTCTCATCATCCCGAGGAAACTAACCAGGTTCATTAAAGATATCCAATCCCTCATAAGAAATTGAGTTATTTTCATTATAATTTTTATCAATGGTTGTTGCTCTCTCCTCCATTTCATCTAAATATCTTGCATAAAATGTCATGCACTCTTCTGCAATATATCCTTCAGCAATAGACCCCTCAGGTTTGGACTTGTTGCATACATACTTCTTTAATATTCTAAAAAATCTATAAAATAAAATCCACTTGTATATTACTTTTATATAAAATCAACTTTAAATGTCAAATAAGTTATATTATACAATATATTATCTTTTTATAAAGTACATCCACCTGTACTCCACAGGGCTTGCAATTTTGGCTTCTATTGCTAAATAAACAGGTAGGTGTAACATCACATCAAAAAATGATGAAAAAAATATTTCTTCTAATTTGGATAAAATAATAAGAATTTGCTTTTCAAGCTTGTCCAAATTTTCTATTTGTAACTTCTTGGAGCATAACTTAAAAAAGTATAAACACAATTGCACAAGTGGCCTATATAATGTATCTGCCACTACTCCCCTCATAGCCAAAGGAAGAAGGCACTCTAGAAGTATATGACAATCATGACTTTTAAGATTACTAAGAGTTTCATCTTGAAGATTCATACACCATGAGATATTAGAGACATAATTATCTGACATTTTAATCTCATTAAAAAATCTACATAGTTGTCTTTTTTTCTCCAAGCTTAAATGCCATTTACCAAGAGGTAACTCCCCTGATGAACTAGGTTGCAATTCTCTCATTATACCTAATTCAACCGAGTCTAAACAAGCATTTAGACCATCTTTATTCTTTCCTTTTATCTCCAATAATGTCTCCACAATACTTTCACAAATATTTTTTTCAATATGCATCACGTTTAAGTTATGACGTATCAATAAAGTGCTCCAATAAGGAAGTTGGAAGAAAATACTCTACTTCTTCCAATTATGTGATCTATCATATTCACCCCTTTTTTTTTTTTTGAATAGTCTTCCCAAAAGTAACTTGCTCAAAACTTTGAAACTGTTGTAACACCTCTTTTCTAGACAATGGATGTGGCGGATTGATAAATTTCTTCAAATGGAGCAATCGGCTCATTTTTTTATGCAAAGGGTGACCATTAGGTAAGAATTTAAAATGTCGTATCAAATATTCTTTTCTCTCATATTTCAGTCGGATAGAGCAAGTGTCCTTCATACAAACTGGACATGCCTTTGCTCCTTTAGTGCTCCAACCAAACAACATCTCATAGGTAAGAAAGTCATTAATAGTCTATAAAACTATGGTCTGAAGTAAAAAATTTTTACCAATAGATGCATCTCAAGTATTAACACTAACATCCCATAATTCTCTAAGCTCTTCAATAAGAGGTTGCAAATAAACATCAATGTCCTGTCTAGAAGATTTTTTTCTGAGAATAAGAATTGACATTATGAATGAGGATTGTTTTAAGCATAACCAGGATGGTAAATTATAGGAAATAAGAATCATAGGCCAACAACTCCAAATAAAACTTAACATTCTAAATGGATTAAAATCATCACTAGCAAGTCCCAATCTAACATTGTGCGAGTCTAGTGTAAATTCTAGGTGTCTTGCATCAAATGTCTTCCAGGCTATGCTATCAACCGGATGAGATAATAGCTCGTTCACTTCTTTTTGACTATCCTTGTGCCATCTCATATGTATAGCTATTTTTTTTTATATAAATAATTTTTGTAATCTTGATTTTAAAGAAAAATAGCGCAATATCTTTTTTGATCTCTTCTTTGCTCAATAGTTCCCAGTATTAGATTCTGCAACACCATCACCTTTACTTCTAATCCAGCAAGATGGGTTGCAAATTGGATACTTTTCAGCAGTTTCAAGTTCACCATGAAATAATACACAATCATTCTTGCATGCATCAATTTTCTTATAATCAAGTCCAAGATCACGAATCAACTTTTGAGCCTCAACTTATCCTCAGGATAATAATTTGGTTTGGAAAGTATCTTTTGAAGGATCACAAGTATCTTATCCAATACTGCATTAGGCAAATTATACAAATACTTCACTTGGAACAAATTAATGAGAAACAATAACTTTGTATAGGTATCACATATTGGATATAACTTTTGTTCAGCATCTTTCAACAACTTATAGAATTTTTGAGCTTCTGTATTTGGTTCCTCATTCAAATCTATCTCACCTCCATCATTTATATTAGGATCACCCTCAGCCATTTTCCCTCTATGCATGTTGTAAAGCATCTCATATGCATTTGCATCATCTTTGCTTTCCCCCATATCCGCAACATTTGATTGAACATAATGCGATTGCCTTGAGATGCTCTCAATTAGCTCTCCATGGTGATACCAATTATCATTGTCAACCATAATCCCATGCTTAAAAAGATGATATTTTACATCTCTTGCACCATGAAAGTAACTATTTCTACAACACATACATGGATATCTAAATTCATTTGTAAACTCTAGCAAATTGGTCACATACTCAATGAAATCATCCACCCCTTTTCGATATTTTGAAGAATTTATTGATAAGATCATCCAACTCTTATCTATTGGCATTGTCCAAAGCTTGAGCATTAGCATATTTTAATAAAAATTATAAGTATAACACTAGAATAATAAATTAGATATATGAATGAAAAAGAGAATAATCAAGTGCAAAATGATTGGCACATATGCTTTCTAATAAAATTGAGTTTGGAAACTATAATAGTAATTTACAATTAAGCGAAGACAAAGTTAAGCCGACAAAGTTAAATAAAATTTGACAAGTATTGCATATTAACAATAAGGACCCTCCAAGCTAAGGTGCATGAGAATTCAAACACTTTTTCAATTCATGTCCAAAGATGATGAAAGTATGAAGATCACAAAGTCTAAAAAAAAAGAAGAAAATAATTGAATGAGCTTCCATGTTCCCATGCATCAAGACTGGCTCTAATAAGATTGAGCTTTCAAGCCATTTAAGGCAAGTAAAAGAAAGCATATTAAATTTTAATTGTAAATCAATTGTTCAATATTTCATTATACCAAGATATGTATGGTAATAATGAACAACACCACATATTCTACTATAATTTAGATCTAAATGACCTCTTATGCTATATTTATAAGTTTTGAAATCTATATGAGCTCACACATATGTTCGCAAAGAATGCTGGTTATAAGTCTTCCTAGGGACAAATGCAAACAATGCAAAAAATGACCAACATTGCCTGATAAAAGATAAAACAAAAATGAAAAATGAAAATTTATTGACTGTAATGAAATATTGATGTCACTTAAGGAATATATTGTTAGCAGCTGCTTGAAAGTATTTCAATCTACTGCCTGAAAACCACTAATGTGTAAGGAACATATTCCAGCATTCAGAGCCACAACACAAGACATAAAATAAAATATCAAACAAAATGCCAATTGACAGTCACAGTCAAAAGATAATATTACTCTCCCACCATATAGTATACGATGAATCATATTATCCGTTTCAATCCAGTGCCGCCTAACATCTCAAATCCAGCAACTAGCTAATGCTGAAGTGAATCCAAAAAAATCACCCCAACAGTTCCACATGAATTAAAAAGACCTAACAGAACCTAAGAAGCCCCTCCCATCTCTCTTGGGTGCTCTCCTTTTCCACAGATCTCCAAAGAAGAAGAATGAAATAAAAAAAGAATGAGAAAAGAAAAAAAAATGATCAATCAATATGGGAAAAAGTCTTACCTTTCAATTTTTTTCGATTTATCCTCTATTTTTCTTCCTTTTTCCACTAGTTTTCCCTCTATCTTTTGCTGGTTTCCCTTCTATTTTTTCCATTTGAAGAGTCTCAATCAGGTGGAAGCTTGCAACAGCTGAATAGAGAAGCTTAGGTGGTTGGGTTTCTTGCTAGAAAAAAGTGAAAAGGACTCAATCGGGTGGGAGCCTTGGAGTGGCTGAATAGAACAAAGCATAACTTTTAATCAGATGGATTAATCAGATGGATCAAATAGATGGACTTAGGTAGGTGGGAGCCTGGGAGGAAGCTTAGACATGGCTTAGACATGGCATTAATTAGATCAAACAAAGCATTAATCAGATTGAACCTGTGAGAACTGTGAAAAGATGAGGGTATACTATACAAATTGATATTTGGACATGCTGACTTACTGCATAATGAACTATAATTTTACTGCTATATGAGGATATGGTTATATAACATCGAATTTTATTACTAGAGCAATGCAATTTGGATTCTGCTGTATTTTAATTTTTATGTTCTTTTGTTAATGTACAGGGATTAAAACTCTATTCATTTTGCTCAAAAATTAAGCTAGCTGACTGATACTAAAACGGTTTCTCACAAAAGTTTTCAATTAGAGGTGCAAATAGGTCGGGTTAGATTGGGTCATGAGTGACCCCGATCCAACTTGGTTTCTTAATCGGGTATAAATATTAGATCTAAATCCAGCCCAACAAAGGATCGATTTGGTCAGATCGGGTCTATGCTCAATTTTTTTGATCCAATGAATTATTTGGGTCAGATCGGGTCCAGTCCTAATCCACGAAATATGAGTTCAGTTCGGATCCAAATCTGAACTGATTCAGATATGACTTATAAATAACAAGATCAATAAGTAGAAGATCTATAAATAAATTTTATTTACACTATAAATTTTGATCTTGATATATGAGACTATTAAAATCTCATGTCCCATACTCTTCACTCAAGAACCCAAAAAGTCTAATCACATTTTTTTCACTATTGCTCCTAACTTGGTTAATCCAAATTCAAAATATTTTAACAAAATTTTAAAAGATAAGGATTTAAAAATCAATAGAATACCTTTTCAAGAACAACAGATATTAAAGCATGCTCGATCAAAATTAACATTCATGGATATGGGAACAAAGAAAGATAAGAGATGGGTTCGGATCGGATCAGGTCGGATTCGATTATTTATTTCAAGATCTAAATCAACCTAAAAGTCTCCATGAATCAGATCAGATCAAATTGGATCAAAATTCAGTAAATTCAAACCCGACCCAAAAAATCGAACGGATTCAATTTTAGAACCTGAACTAGATCCACGGATCCTTCAAAATAATTCGGATCGGGTCTATGCAGGTCGGATCGGGTCGAGTCATGAGTCAACCCGATCCATTTGCAGCCTTATTTCCAATGTACATGTGGTAGAGACTCGATAGAGGGTATGCGGAGAAAAATCTGGTATGGTGGCTCTCGTATCTTGTGCCTTAAATTCTTTCATATGATGGTGGTTTTAATTCTCACCTTTATCTTGGATGGTTGTGGATTTAAGCTAGATGATAGTGTGACTAAATAACTTTTGTAGTTACAATTGAAAATAGTGACTAATAAATTTCTCGCAATAGCCTTCTTTTTTGTGACTAAAAAAATTTCTTAGCTATAATTAGAAATAGCAACCAAGAACTTCATCACAATAGTCTTATTTGTTGTGACCAAACAAGTGTTGTAGCTACAATACGAAATAGTGACCACAAATTCCTCGCAATAGGCTAGTCTATCGTGACCAACAATTTTTGTAGCTATAGTTCAAAATTACGACCAGTGGTTCCTCATAATAGGATTAACTATTGCAACCAAATAAATTTCATAGTTATAGCTATCAATAATGACCAATAAATTATTCATAATAGTATTATCTATTGCGACCAAGCAATATTTGTCGCAACATGAAAAAAATAGCGATCAATTTGTTCGCAATTGTTACTCATTTTGAGCGCATCCTTGTTTGGTCGCAATTTTTGTCGCTATAACTAGTTTGCTCACAAAAATTGATCTAGAGAGGATTTGTTGTAGTGTAGCATCACTTCTCCCTTCGTATGAGTCCTTAGAGATTGCTCTTCTGATAGAAAAGAGCACCATCAAGATGGACAAAATCGCCATGGCGATTCTCCAGAATGAGGTTCTCAGGTGGAAGAATTCGACTTCGAGCTCAGGCGGCAACTCAGTCTTGGTAGTTTCTGAAGGAGCAGGAGTAGGCAAATGGAGCGATAGGAGATTATGACAAGGACAGTCCAAGTTCAAGATGAGAGACTTGAGCAAGATCAGATGTTACCGATGTGATGAGTTTGGGCATCTAGCCAAAGATTGCCCTCAACTTGGGATCGAACGAGGGCTACTGCAGGACGGTCAGTAGCGAGTTAGAGGATGATGTTCTAGAGATATCTGATGAGGTATCTATTTTTTTTCAATAATAAATTTTAGATTTTGCATGCATCTATCATGTATATTATAGAGAGAAGCAGTTTGACTCTTTGAAAAATAGTGAGGCGACTATTTATCTATCGGATAGATCGAGCTATGCGATCAGAGACATCGGGATGGTCAGTTGGAAGACACATGATGGTATAGTAATGAGATTGAGGAAGATCCGATACATACCTAATTTCAGACGAAATCTTATCTCACTGAGCAGACTGGATTTGAGAGGCTACAAGATGGTAGCTGGTAGAGGAATCTTAAAGGTCATGCACGATAATAGGATTATTTTGGAGGAGAAGAAAAAGATAAGAAGATATTACTATCTGGTGGAGAGCCTAGTGCGAGGTGGAGCTTCAGGAGCCAGAAGGAGCCCAGAGTGAGGTGGAGCTCTAGGTGGAGGTGGATCGGATACTAGATGAGAGACTCAAAAGGATGAGAGATGACATCGCAGAGTGAAGTTTTTGTTACTGCAGGAGACTTCCTCGAGCATATCTTTGATCAGAGTAGACACAGCCTATGATGGAGGTGGGATCAAGCAGTCTGGCTCCACTTTCACATTTGTCCATCTATGAGACAACAGGCGTGCCCTAGAGCATGGGGGCGAGACAGATCACAGGCTCTCAAAAATAAGTGAAGATTGAATATTGAGTCGATGTGAAGATTGTTGAGATTTGACATCTCAAGATTCGATCCATACTGAGCCCACAACAAGGTCCAGGATGATGAATGGAGTTCAACGAGCTCAAGAACAATCCAAACAGAGTCCAGATGGTGAAGATATGTGTGAAAGAAAGCTCGAAGCAGGAACGGCCCATGAGGCAACGGAGGCCGACAGTGGCACAGCTGGGCCTGACAGACGTGCGTGTAGGAGCACGTGGCTGATAAGTAGTATATTTTTATATTTATTAAAGATATTTTTGGTGCTAACATCTTCTTAAAAACTTAACTTCATGAATTTATTGATTTTTTTTGAAAAATAAATAATTTTAGAGAAATATATGAAATTAGAATATATTTAATTGAGCAATTTAAGCACCAAAATAATATAAAATTTTTAAAAAACTTAATGCATATTTTTTTCAATTTTTCAGATAAAAATTGAAGCAAAAATAGAGCCAAAATATCTTAAAAAAATAAAAAAAATAATCTCCGATGCACAGTGGACCGGCCGCTTGGTCCACAGAGCCTGGGCGCGGTCCACAGGAATAGTTTCACGATCCACAGATGTGGCTCACAGTTAGAGAAAGATTCTGAGCGTGATCCAACGACTGACATTCATCCTGACCTAGATTCGATGGTCCACATTTGCTGCCAGTTTATACGAGAAGGTTTTGTGTGATCTGACGGTCGAAATTCAATCTATTATCCGATCCAATGGCTGTGGTAGTTCTCAATTTTGAATAGGAGATTAAATACGCTGATCGATGGTCCAGATCTCATCTGAAGTGCGATCGAATGGCTGTGGTTGTATCCGATCCTATAAGGAGTAAAAGGCTGATTTTTCTGCTGATCTGAGCGGTCCAATCCAGATTCGACGGTCAGAAATATTCCTAAGAGATTAATATATTTTTTAAGAGTTTTAGGACTCTTTTTATGATTAAAAAAATATAAAAAATTCATCTATAAATAGGGAGGCTGGGAATAAGCTTTGAGAGGAGAAAAAATTAGAGAAAAAGCAAGGAAAAAATAGAGAAAAAATTTAATAAGCTTTAGAGATCAATTATTGGGAGATTATGGAGCTAGAGAGCTTGATGCGAGGCTAAATCCCTTTAATCCAGGAATATGATGAAGTCTGTAAATAGATTTTTATTTTTATTTTTTATATTTAATTTTTATGCAATAAAATTTTATTTTTATTTCATATCTTTTTACTTTTTTTCTGAGATATTGATCCAGCCTACATGGTCTATACCTTCTATTGACGTGCCGTGATCCCTGGATACAGTACGTACTTAGAAAAGATAGATCGTGGTATGCTAGATTAAATCTTATATCTTGTAATTAAATTTAGATAGTTTATACTTCAATAGGACGAGCTATGATCTACTAATACAGTTCGTATCTCTTAGAAATAAACTATATTAATACCTTAATTACAAGAATTAAATATTATAATATCAAAAAATAAATAAATAAATCTCTTTGCATGGTGGATTCAAAATTTTTGGGTTATTTTTTTAAATTATTTTTTTTCATAATTTAATTTATATTTTTTAATTTTTTGCTATTCTATTTTTTGTTAATCCTTCTGCAATCAATTCTCTTTTATTTTTTTCATCATAAAAAAAAATAAGATGATCACTCTAAATCTCTGTGGAGACGATCCCGACTCACCCTATCTATATAGTTTGAGTTGGTTTTTATTTTTGACCGCCTACGACAGTGACCAAATTTTGGTACTGTTGTCGGAGATCTAGGCATAATTATTTAAAAAAAAAAATTGAGTTTCTTTTTAATTGCTTTCTTACTTACTTAGTTCCCTAGTCAAACTTACTTTCTTTAAAAAAAAATAAAATCTCTACATTGACACCTCATAATCTACTTAGAAAATTAGATACTTAATCACAAAACCTAAAAAGTAAAACAATTTAATTTACTCTTGACTAACTACCAAATCTGATCACTTTTTCTTCTTGCATTGCTTAATTTCATAAAACATCTTAAGGGCACAAATCTTAAACAAGATAAAGTGAGGATTTTATCACCCTTTCTTGGCCCACAAATCACTATCCTGCATATTACATTGACCTAAATCTTAATTTAAAATCACTTAGACGTTGGCCCCTAAGAACTTTCGAGCTCAATAGGACAAGGGATCCTAAGAGTAAGATCGGATTAGGGTTAGTCAGTTTGACTGGTGTCTAGAAACATGGTTCAAGGACTACATCTTGAAGAAAGATGGTTATTTAATTAGTTTCATTCGCTTATCTGACCAACTCAGTTGGTATCTAAAGAAAGCAACGGGGGGACCCCCACCAACCTTATACTTACCTGACCAGTTGAGTGGCTAGCCTTTTACCTAGAGTGCTCAAAGGCAATCTTGACAAGTTAGGAGCTGTCTAGATCTAGGGTTACCCTTAGCTAGGATTGATTGTATAACGTGACTACTAACCTACAAACATTAACTCTAATTAAAATGCTCTTCTCTATCGTCTCTAGATTTAGGACTCTTTAGGCCCCTATCTTTAGAATCTTTTTTCATCTGTTTTTTCTTCTTTAAAAAAAATAAAAAAATTGCAAAAATAACTAAAAATTTTTAAATTTCTTCGTGGACAAAGTTATCTGGTCGATTAGTGAGAATAGATCCAAACTTTACATCGAGTCCAGTAGACCTTAAGCCCACCATGGGTGAATCCGAACATGAACCTAGGATCTTGAAAGATCTTTACTATCCAATTGGGACAGCCCAACCCTCATGTATCCGACTGCCACAAACTGATGCCAATTTTGAAATTAAACTTTAGATCATAAACATGCTTCTCAAATTCATCAAAATCGAGGATGCATATATTTTTATGAGAGAATTTGAGGAAGTATGCGCCACGATGCGGCTTCAACAGCTCATTGAGGATGCTACAAAATTTAGGTTGATCAATTTTGCTCTCAAGGATAGTGTCAAAAAGTGGTTATACAGTCTTCCTAATCAATCCATCGCATCGTGGGAGGGTTTTGTTAGAGCGTTCCTGAGAAAATTTTTTGCACACCATAAGACTGCCAAACTTAGAAATAAAATTAATCAATTTTATCAATTACCAAGTGAGTCTTTTTGAAAGTACTTTGATCATTTTAAGAACTTTTTAAGTCAATGCCCACACCATAGAATAGAAACTTGAAGGCTATGCCAAATTATTTATGAAGGACTAGACTCAAACTCAAGAACCATATTAGAATCAATGTGTCAGGGTCAATTCATGAATAAAGAACCCATAGAAGTCTGGCAATTTTTAGAAGACCTAGCAGAAAAGAGCCTATAATGGGAGATTACTAGAGAACCCGACAGACACACACCTTCAAGAGGGGGTGTATATCAAGTTCAACCTTTCCTAGCTGAAGAGGCTAAATTCGTATCTTTGATCCGTAGGATAGAGGCTCTAGAACTCAAGGAACACACCCAAGTGAACTAAGTTGCAACAATCACTTGCAATGGGTGTAATGCCACAGACCACACGATGAAAGGATGTCCTTTCTTGATGGCTCTAACCGAGAATGAAGTAGCACAAGTGAACGCAGTCTATCAAAGATCCACAAATGACTCCTACGCACCAACATACAATCCAGGATGGAAAAACCACTCCAATTTTTTTTGGTCACAAGGGTCAAACTCAATTAGACCTACTTTCACTCAACCCAACCCCAGACCCACTCAAGCATCAAATACCCCATCAGGTTTCAGCAATGATCAAAGGCTTAACTCACTAGAAAGGAGTCTAAAAATTCTAGCAAAATCATCTACTAGCACCAATACTACACTGAACAACTTCATGCAAACCACAGGCCAGCTTTTAACTTCCAACACCCAGGCTATTGTCCGTTTAGATATGCAATTAGGTCAATTAGCCACAGCTGTAAGTGAAAAAAAAAAAAAAGATAAACTATCGAGTCAATCTGAGGCTAATCCTAGGACCCAGAATAATCAAGGACTACAACAAGGAGCCCAGATCAACAAATTAAATATAATTTATACTTTAAGATCTGGAAAATAAGTAGACAACCATGTCGGTACACCTGAAGATCAAGATAAACCATTGTCTAAACCACCTCATGAGCAAGTGATCGATCAAATCGAGTTTAAGGATCCAGATAAGTCTAAGGAGTCAACAGAGATTAACAAACCACCAGCATCTCAAATATGCATATCTCGATCCATCAGAAACTCTATCCGTAATTATCACATCAGACCTACATCAAACCCAAGAGGAGAAACTTTTAGCTGTCCTCAAAGAGAATAAGAAAGTCATAGGCTGGACTATGACTGACATCAAAAGGATCAGCCCTTCAATTGTCCAACATCGAATTTATTTAGAGGAGGAAGCCAAGCCAATCAGAGACCCCCAAAGAAGACTTAACCCAGTTATGAAGGAGGTAGTGAGGAAAGAGATTCTCAAGTTACTAGACAATAGAATTATCTACCCTATTTCAGATAGTTCATGGATTAGCCCAATTCAAGTAGTGCCTAAAAAATTTGGGATAACAGTGGTCCAAAATGAAGCAAATGAGTTAGTGTCGACTAGAGTCCAAATTGGATGGAGAGTTTGTATTGATTACAGAAAATTAAATGCGGCCACAAAAAAGGATCATTTTTCTCTACCATTCATTGATCAAATATTGGAAAGGCTAGCCGGACATGAGTTTTATTATTTTTTTGATGGATATTCTGGCTATAATCAGATTTCTATAGCACCAGAGGATCAAGAGAAGACCATATTTACCTGTCCATTTAGAACTTTTGCATATAGACGTATGCCCTTTGGTTTATGTAATGCTCCATCTATTTTTCAAAGGTGCATGGTCAGCATCTTTTCTGATATAATTGAGAGATTTCTAAAAATATTCATGGACGATTTTTTCATCTTTGGCTCTACCTTCTCTGAGTGCCTACATCACTTAAGACTGGTCTTAGAAAGGTGTAAAGAGAAATACTTAGTGCTTAATTGCGAAAAAATATCAATTTATGGTCAAATATCAATTTATGGCCATGTTATCTCAAAGAAGAAAATTGAAGTGGATAAAGCCAAAGTAGATTTGATTGCAAATCTGTCACCACCCAAATCAGTCAAAAAAATTCGCTCATTCTTAGGACATGCTGGCTTCTATAGGAGGTTCATCAAAAATTTTAGCAAAATAGCCCGACCACGATCAATCTTCTTGCTAAAGATATCAAATTTAATTTTACTTCTGAGTGCCTCGAGTCTTTTGAGCATCTTAAAAAGGCACTGACATCTGCACCCATTATTCATCCACCTGATTGGACTCAACCCTTGGAACTCATGTGTAATGCATCTGATCATGCCATCGGAGCTATTTTAGGACAAAGAATTGATAAACTGCCACGAGTTATTTATTATACTAATAGAACCCTTAATGATGTGCAGCTTAACTATTCAACCACTGAAAAATAGTTTTTTGCTATTGTCTTTGCCCTAGAAAAGTTTAGATCTTATTTGGTTGGGTCACATGTCATTATATACATTGATCACTTAGCCATTAGACATCTCTTAACAAAAAAAGATACAAAAGCACGTTTGATCCGATGGATTTTACTTCTTCAAAAATTTGATCTAGAAATCAGGGATAAAAAAGGAATCAAAAATATAGTGGCTGATCACCTATCCCGATTGACTGATGCACCCTCTAACGAACCATCAATAGAAGAGTCTTTTCTTGATGAACTCATGATCGTGATCAAAGAACCATGGTACGCTGATATTGTCAATTACTTGGCCACTGGTAGGATTCCTTCTTATTGGAACACTCAAAACAAACACAAATTCTTTGCCCAAGTAAAGTATTTTATTTGGGATGATCTATATATGTTTAAACAATATTCTGATCAAATTATTAGAAGATGTATCCCGGACCACGAGATCAATAGTATCTTGTCTTTTTGTCATGATCAAGCCTGTGGTGGCCACTTTGGAGCCAAGAAAACTGCTACAAAAGTTCTTCAATATAGATTTTACTGGCTCAATTTGTTTAAAGATGCACATGAGTACTGTAAAAGTTGCACTAGATGTTAACAAGTAGGACGGATCGTAAAAAGAGATATGATGCCATTAAATCCAATCTTAGTTGTTGAGATTTTTGATGTATGGGGAATCAATTTTATGGGATCACTTCCAAACTCTTTCAAAAATGAATATATCTTAGTGGCTGTTGATTATGTATCCAAATGGGTAGAAGCTATGCCGTGTAGATCGAATGATAGCAAAATTATTATCAAATTTTTAAAAGAAAATATTCTCTCTCATTTTGAAATCCCTAGAGCCATTATAAGTAATCAGGAAACATATTTTTGTAATCGAACCTTTACAACCCTAATGAAGAAATACAACATCACCCATAAATTGGTCACACCCTATCACCCCCAGACTAGTGGACAAGTTGAAGTTTCAAATCGTCAAATCAAACAAATCCTAGAGAAGACTGTGAGCACCAATAAAAAAGATTGATCATTGAAGCTAGTGATGCTCTTTGGGCATATCGCACTGCCTTCAAAACCAACTTTGGAATGTCTCCTTACAGGCTTGTGTTTGGTAAAACATGTCACTTGCCAGTAGAGCTTAAACATAGGGCTATATGGGCCATCAAAAAGTTAAACATGGATCTAGATGAGGCTGGACAACATTGGAAGTTACAAATTAATGAACTTGAGGAAATCAGGAATGAGGCATATGACAATGCTAAGATATACAAAGAACGAACTAAAGTATTTCATGAACGAGCAATCCTTAAAAAATCATTTTCATCTGGTCAAAAAGTTCTTTTGTATAACTGTAAGCTACATTTATTTTTTGAAAAACTTAGATCTAGATGGATAGTGCCTTATATTGTAAAAGAGATTTTTTCTTGTGGAGCTGTAGAAATCAAAAACCCAAGTAATGGTGCTACTTTTAAAATAAATGGACAACGATTGAAACCATTCTTGGAATTGCCTACTAAAATTGAGAAGGAGACCATGGTTCTCCATGAGCCTATTTATTCTAATTGATTCTGTATCCCAGGTTCAGTCTGGCAGAAGACTTAAAATTTAGCACTTTTTGGGAGGCAATCTAATTTTTTTTTATTTTATTTTAACTGATCGTTATTTTTTTAGGAATAAAAGATTGCTCTATGTGGAAGCACCTGTCAATAAATATGGTCTGACTGAAGACTTCAAACTTAGCACTTTGTGGAGGCAACCCAGTTTCAGTTTTTGCTTTTACTTTCTTTTGCATTATGTTTAGGTTAATCAAGGCTTGCTTCGTATCTTTTGTAGGGATTTGAAGGCAATATTGGCTAAGATGGGGGAAGCATCAATTTTGAAAAAAGCTTTTGGATTTGGTGATATCTCTCCTTTTTCTTTCTTCTTTTATGCACCCTTTATTTTTTTTACTCCATTGAGGACAATGTCGATTAAGTTAGGGAGAGATGTCACTCTTTCTTTTTATACACCATTTACTTTTTAAAAAAAAATTTCAAAAAAATGAGAATAATAAAAAATTTTAAATTTTTAAAGTCTTCAAGTAAGTTAGTATTTAGCATTTAAGCACCTGATTACACTTAAAAATCGAGTTAAACCAAGTATTTTTAAAAGAAAATTGATGTACAGACCAGAGAGTTTGTGAGATATCAAGGGATCAAGTATTAAGAAAACTCAATAAAGAGTAAGTTTAGAACTTAAACAATTTTCTTTGAGTATTTTTAAATTTTTTTACCAGTATCAAAAAAGAGTTTACTTCTTATGGACTTGTGTAGGGTAACTATACATTTCTTCATATTTAAAAAAAAAAAAAATTTCAAGTACTTCATACTGAGTAACCGAGCCTCTTTGCCTAAGCAAGCATTGAGTTTCACATCAAAAGGTATGAAGGGTAAAGAAACTTGGTTGTAAAGCTAGTTTTAACTCGTAGCCTGTTTGATTGGAGCAAGTAGGTCCGAGGGGTATTTTATACCTAGTGTCCTAAAGTCATCTGGTTTGGGAGTCATTGGTTGAAAACTTACTACATGAGTTAAACAGAAAGCTTAAGGGGTTAAGACACTCAATAGCGGTACAACGTTAAAAAAGAAGAAGAAGAAGAAGAAGAAAAAAAGAACAATAAATGAAGGACGGAAGTAACAATATACTTATCCATATGAGGTTAATGATTTGGAGATAAAGATAAAAATAATTTAAAAAATATTTAAAAAATATTTAGTGTTCTTAGCTTAACTCCCACATTGATTAGTATTAATACTCCAATGACATATCTCACTCACACTTTACTAAACATCAGTGGCCCTTTAAAAATTATTTGGTGAAATTCAAAATTTTACATTAAATGGTACTTAATTCTAAATTCTTTCTTTACTCGAGGATGAGCAAAGTTCAGGTTGGGGGGTGTGATAAGTAGTATATTTTTATATTTATTAAAGATATTTTTGATAATTTTTTATGCTAACATTTTCTTAAAAACTTAATTTCATGAATTTATTAAATTTTCTTGAAAAATAAATAATTTTAAAGAAATATATGAAATTAGAATATATTTAATGGAGTAATTTAAGTACTAAAATAATATATATTTTTGAAAAATTTAATGCATATATTTTTTTAATTTTTTAGGCAAAAATCGAAGCAAAAATGGAGCCAAAATTCCTCAAAAAATAAAAAAAATAGCCTCCGGTGCACGGTGGACCGATCGCTCGATTCACAGAGTCAGAATGCGGTCCACGAGAATAGTTTCACGGTCCACAGACACAGCTCACAATGAGAGAAGGATTCTGGGCACGATCCAACGGCTGACATTCATCCTGACCCAGATTCGACAGTCCACGTTTGCTGTCGGTTTATAAGAGGAGGTTTTGTGTGATCTGACGATTAAAATTCAATCTATCATCCGATCCAATGGCTACAGTAGTTTTCAATTTTGAATAGAAGATTAAATGCACTGATCGACGACCTAGATCTCATCTGAAGCATGATCGGACAGCTGTGGTTGAATCCGATCCTGATAAGGAGTAAAAGACTGATTTTTGGGCTGATTTGAGCGATCCAATCCAGATCCAACAGTCAGGAATATTCCTAGGAGATTAATACATTTTCTAAGAGTTTTAGGACTCCTTTTGTAATCAAAAAAATATAAAAAATTCACCTATAAGTAGGGGGTCTGGGAATAAGCTTTGAGAAGAGAAAAAATCAAAGAAAAAAATAGAGAAAAAATTCAAGGAGCTTTAGGGATCAATTATTGGGAGATTATGGAGCTAGAGAGCTTGATGCGAGGCTAAATCCCTTCAATCCAAGAATATGATGAAGCATGTAAATGAGTTTTTATTTTTTTTTATATTTAATTTTTATGTAACAAAATTTTATTTTTACTTCATATCTTTTTACTTTTTTTCTGAGGTATTGATCCAACCAACACGGCCTATACCTTCTATTGACGTGCCGTGATCCCTGGATACGGTACGTGCTTAGGAAAGATAGATCATGGTATACTAGATTAAATTTTATATCCTATAATTAAATTTACATAGTTTATACTCTAATAGGACGAGCTGTGATCTACTGATACAGTTCGTATCTCTTAGAGATAAACTATACTAATACCTTAATTATAAAAATTGAATATTATAATATAAAAAAAAAATAAATCTCTTTGCATGGTAGATTCAGAATTCCTGTGTTATTTCTCTGAATTATTTTTTTCATAATTTAATTTATATTTTTAATTTTTTTGCTATTTTATTTCTTGTTAATCCTTCTGCAATCAATTCTCTTTTATTTTTTTTCATCATAAAAAAAAAAGATAATCACCCTAAATCCCTGTGGAGATGATCCTGACTCTCCCTATCTATATAGTTTGAGTTGATTTTTATTTTTGACCACCTACGACAGTGATTAGTGGCCCAGCGCATGGGCGAGCCCAGCATGGGGGCGTGCGGGCGCACACATGGGATGACCCAGCGGGTGCCCAGGCCTAGCACCCTGTCGCAATCCACCATGGACCGCAGGGTGCTGGGTAGTCCATGGAGGCCGTGCAGACTGATCATGCGGTCTAGGGATGTTTGTGCATGATCCGATGGTCAAGATCACATGCAATCATGATCGAATGGCTGAAACTCAATCAGGACATGATCAAGCTTGATCTGAGGCTGTGGTGTGCAATCAAATGGCTCTGGTATGAGTCGGTCATGATTTGGATTTAATATTCCTAGTGTAATACTATTTTAGAGATTTTGGAGTCTATATAGCTCCGATTGATGAGCCGTTTATTGCATTGGGTAGCTGGTGACGTTCTGAAGGTATAAAAAGACTTCAAAAGAAATTTCAGAGAGTTTTTATGAGAATTTTATGGCTTCTTGTTATGAAATTTTTGTACAAAGATTGAGTGGTAAGTTTCTCTTGTATTGTTGTGTTTTATTCTCTCATACTAAAGCTTGCACATCCTGTGGAGGTAAGCTTAAGGTCGATCCATGTATTTGTATTGTATTTCTTATTTTGTTTCTTCTTTCTTCTCGCTGCAATGCATGGTACCAGATCCTGCACAATAGCGGACGCAAAGCTATCATTGGATCCCTTATCTAACAGTTATTGGGCTCAACCCCATCTCTACCCCACGACATTCAATGCCATAAAGTGATTGTACCTTTTTAATACAATTGAACCACCGTGACTAATCGAGAACGATCAACACCATGAAGGCACCCGTATCTCTACAATGGTAGAAGATCGCTAGACTTAATATTTGATTGAGAAGATTTAGGTTCAGATCTCTTTCTTAATTAGACATAATGGTTATAACTAATCTAGTGGCATGAGCTAGCTCGAGTCAATAAGTAACCTAATATAAAACATAATCTCCTAAAATGACTAAATAAGTTAAGATGTGTGGAGGTCCTCCCGTTGTTTTCCTTAGACACCAACAAATTGATCAGATAAGATAATGAAATCAACTAAATAACCACCATCTATGTACCTACCTTAGATACTAAATTGATTGACTAGAATCGATCATGTTAGCCTATTTATCAGGGCTCAATCCATTGAGCTAAATTAGGTCTTAAGTTGATCGATAACATGTGGCTGTTAATCGATCCGACCAAACTACAACTAATTAGGTTGGTCATGAGCATATCTGATCTAATCTTAATCAACATTTTATTCGATTTGATCAACTGCTCAAACTAGATCTAATTGAGCTACCCATACCCTTAACCTCATATTTTATGCAACTGAAATTTGGATCTTAAATTCATAATTTTAGATCTTTTAATTTTAAATCTTAATTCTTAATTAAGTATATTATGAACATGGGTTTAATTTAGATATCAAATTAATTTCTAATCTAAACTAATTTAGATTGCATCATATACAACTTTGCTATCAACTGACTTGATTCAACTCATCCTGAAACTGGGTCGACTCATCTGTGATAAATAAAAACCATAAGCCCACACCTGTAGGATTGGATCGACTCATATATAAATGAGCCAACTCACCAAGGTCTCGAATTGACTCCAACAAGGATGAGTCGACTCAAGTCCGTCGACTTGTCAAGGACTTGAGTCGACTCAAATTGAATCCGATTCGACTCGACAGGCAAGCCAGCCATAATTTCAGGGTTTATGCAAATTAGATCCTAGGATTTTAGATCTAAAATTTTGTAGAAATTAAATTTTTAATCATATGTCAATAAATTACATATCATATATATAATTTTATGATATAAAATTAATCAAAAATAAATATCTAATATATGCATGAAAACAAAACTTAGATCTAAAAGGTGTATCACATACATCTAGGATCTTCTGTTAGCAGTTCTTCTTCATGAAAGATCATCACAAGTGGCACCTCTACACATCATAAGAAAATTCATCAATTGGATAAATGAGGGGCTTTAACTCCTGCTTTCTCTTATGATCGGATGGCTATGGTGATGCACTCAATCCAAGTACTAGACTAATAGAAATTTAATCTAACATATCTAATATGTAATCTATTAAATTCAGATCATATATTTTTTTTTATATATCAGATATATAAACTATAAATTAGATTATATGAATATAATTTCAGATCTAAAATTTATTTAAAATATGCTAGAATGATGTGGCTCTGATACCACTATGAGTAAATAGGCTGATTCACATGTATAGATCAATATGATTACAGTAACTGCAGTGGAAGCAGATTTTAAAATTTTTAATCTAATCTAAACATATAGATTTTTAATCTTAATCAATACAAAGATTGTCTAACATATATAAATAATTTATAAATCAGATCTGAAATCAAAATAAGATGAAAGAAATTATACTTGATCACTTTTTCTTCCTCCTTTGGATTGGATCCTGCAGATGCTTAGGGTTGCTGTCGAAGCAGCAACAGTGCCCGACCTCTGTTGGTATCCATACAGAGATGTCTTGATTAGAACTTCAAAATTTTTGAGGTGCTAGCTCCCTTGCAGACTTCGTTCTTCGGCTTGGATTAAGGCCCTTATCCTTGTATTACTTGAAGCAGACCTATTATTGGATCCTGAGGATTGATCCTAACCATCAAGAAATATCAAAAACTACTTCTTGATTTTCTTTTTCTCTCTCTAAGATCTCTCTCTAGATCTGATCTAGAATGATGAACCAGGATGTGGGAGGGAAAAAAGGTGGTGTGAAGGAGGAAGGGGGCAGCAAGGTAGAAGTAGCGCACAAAATTAAGGGATAAAAACCCTTATGCATCACAACCCCCTTTTATATTTTTGTCACACAAAATTTCTCCTTTTTTCATTCTAAAATATAATAGGAATTAGTTGAATTAGTTAGGCTTTATCTCTTATCTAGATAAAAGTCCTAACTAATCAAGAAACCATATGACAACCTCTCCACATCCCTTCACACGCACCAAAGAAAAACCAGCAAGAAAAATCACTACCCCATCTCTTTTCTAGTTGGCCACTTGGAGAGAGAAGCTCAGAGAATTTGGGCTCAAAAGGTTAGAATCAATGTGGTTCAAATTGAGTCCAAATCGAGTTCAAATTGAGTCCGAATCGAATCGAATTTGAAAGGCTGTCAAACCTGATCCAATCAGGATTAAAATTCAAATTTGATTTGGATAATTGAACCTAATTAATAATTAATTTAATTTAATTTAATTTGATTTAAATTAATTAGAACTTGATCTATAATTTAATCCATCTCAATTAAATTATAATATTTATAATTAAGTCCCTGTGCTAATAATTAGCAGTTATTAAATCTGTAATACTTATAAATTAGTAGTTTTCAAATTCAAACTATCAATCAAATTGATAATTTGAATTTGATCTAAGCCATTGATCGGGTCAAACTCCTTTTGTGTGTGACCCTTCAGGTTCTATTCTGTCTGATAGTGAGACATACCGTGATCTCTATCACAGTATGATCAAAACTCCTTTCGATGGACCAAAATGATTTCAGCTTAATCCAACAAGGATCGTTGATCCAAAAATAATCTTAGTGAGTTCTTACAATCCACCAATGATGCTTAACAATATGTAGTAGCAATCCAGTAGAATAAAAAAATCTGAACTCCTAGGTGCAGTTATCATATGATTCAGTCCTTCTATCATGAGTCCCAACTTTATAGAGGTTATGAAGAACTTGTCAAACTCCATCGTCAGTCATATGTCAGATTGGCTTGACTCGAGTTCACTTATGAATCTCGTGAAAACTCTTTTTTAGTATTTATATTTGCTTCGATCGAAAACTTTCTGAACTCAGTCTTGCTAATCACATAGGACTACTCCTTTTTTATCAAGATCGATAGATTCTATCTAGGTGCATCCTACTCTAACAGCGAACTTGAACCTACTATAGTCAACATATACAGTAAGGATCTGAATAGTCAGGGATCAAGAAAATATGCTGCCAAACTCAGTACCCTTGCTGTGAATAGCTGATGACACTATAGGTCAAAAGATCACTTACATCACTACAGTATCGAGAAGGTTACTGACGAGTGAGTAGACATTCAAGTAGTTTTTTGTGTTGATCACGCTTAGTGCAAGTTGTTCTCTAACAATCACCTGCACTCTCATCCCAATATTTCTACACCGCAGACTCGAGACTCATCTACTCGAAAGAAAGGTGATCTGTACATTGATCTTAAATATGTTGATTACTATCTTTCATGATGATCCTACGATCGAAAATATTTAGAAATTAACCACTAATAATGTATGTCTCAAATTTTTAATACCTTAAAAATATACAATATCATCTTTGTTTATTTCTAGGACAAATCATGGATACATAAACATGATTAAAAATAAAAATATTTTTTTATTAATAATAAAATTTTATAAGTATAAGAATAAATTCTGAAATTATATAATATGTCAGTCAATAATTGACTTCTAGAGCATACATCTAACAGACACATTCTCAAGAGTTGAAAATTTAAGGCACATATCATTAGTGGTTAATCCTAAATGCTTCCAATCGATAGATCATCACGGAGACAGATCGTTGCATAGATCGCTTTCTTTCATGGATAGATGAGTCTCGAGTCGACAGTGTAGGAATACCGGAGCGAGAGTATTGATACTTGATAGAGATCAAGGGTACTGAGTGTGACCAATATGAAAAGTCATTAGGATGGCTACCAACTTGTCAGTAACTTGATCAAAGTTGTAGTTATGTAAATAGTTGTTTGACTTGTGATACCTTGACTGTTCAGAGTGGAGTTGTTGCAGTTTGACTGCATAATCACTTGGTTATCTAGCCATTCAGAATCTTACAGTGTATGTTGGCTACAATAGGTCTATTATAGGAATATGGTGTACACCAAGATGTGATCTGTCGATCTTGATAGATAGGAAGATGTTTTATGCAGTTTATGAAACTGAGTCCTAAAATCCATGACCATGGTAAGTGAATGATAGAAAAAATTTTCATAAGATTTTATAGACTCGAGTTGATTGAATCTGATATATGGCGGATAAATGAATTTGACAAGTGATCTTTGAACTGCATCTTGTCGAAACTCTCGATAAAAGAATCAAACTATATAATAATTGCACCTAGAGGTTTAATATTCTATTCTGTTGGATTGTCATTATATACTACCACCTGTCACTAGTGGATTGTGAGACTCATTGAGCATCATCTTGATGATTGATGACCCTTGATGGGTAGAGTTGGAAACGTTTCAACCCATCGAAAGAAGTTTCGATGATATTGTGATAAAAATCACAGTATATCTCACTAATAGATAGAATAGAACCTATGGGGTCACACACAAAAGGGATCTTTATCCGATCAGATGGTTGATTAGCGATTATGAATCGCTATTGGATCTAATTGTCAATATGATTGATGATTAATATAGTATAAAAATTATAATAAAGTAATTCGCGAAGAGTTAGTGAGTTGTTGGAGGATTAATTAGCAATTGGGTTTGCTAATTGGCTCAATTTGATTGAGCAATAGGGCTAGGATCGAGTCTAATTGAATTAGATTCAATTTGATTTTATTTGGATTTGATTAGATCAAGCCTGATTGAGTTATGAGATAATCTAATTGCAAGAAAGATTAATTCCTTGTTTAATTAGGATTTAAGTTTGACCTAATTTCTAATTGAATTAGGATTTAATAAAGAAAGTTTGGGTTCTTATTTGGACTAGAAATTCTTTTCTAATTGGGTGTAACTAAACCCTAACTAAATTAGATTTTACTAGGGTTTGATCCAATCATTAAGAGAGAGCCCAAGTTGATTAGGACTCTCTCTCTCTTGGCCGCCTAGAAGCTCTCCACGCCAACCATTCTCATGCATGCCCTCTTCATATTTGTGTGAGATTATTCACGCTAAAAGGCTTTAGTCGCTCCTTTCTCAACGCCCAAAAGATATGGATAATGATAAAGAAAGTTTTAAATTTGATTTGAAACTTATTTCTTATCAGGATGAGGTTTGACCTCACAATCTCTTGGACGCCACCTACAAAATAGCTTTTCTTTTATGCGACAAAAAAGAAGAAGTTTCCATCGTGAAACACATCTAGTAGGGGTGTGGAAAAAGTGAGGGGCGGTAGTCTTTCTTTTGGCATGAGAAAAATAGAAGAGAGGCGTCTCCTCTTAGGTGTGAGATCCCTAGGGTTTTATCTAGGATTTTGGAAAGAGAGAAAAAAAAAAGAGAAAAGAGTTTTCTCAAGGGCTTTCTTCTTCTTCCTTCATATCTTCTTCCTCTTCTACTCTTTCTCCTGTTCCTCTTTAGAAATCTGAGAGAGTCTGAGAGATCTGAAGGAAAAATCAGAATCAATCATCAAGAAGTGACTTCTGCAAGGAAGCTAGCATTCCGATAAAGTCAGGAGCCTCTGATTAGATCAAAAGCTTCGTATGGATATCTGTAGATGTCTGATGCATGTGCAGCTTTGCAGGAATCTCATCGGATTATCACGATCATCAGCAGTGAAGATCATCGATCTGCGCAAATGTATAGAGATTCGATCTTCGAATTTTTATTTTATTTAAATTTGATTTTATTTTCAGCATCTTAAAAGTATGTGATCGATCCTGTTGCATGTAGATTAGATCTACTTCATACATGTTAGATAGACTAAAGTATTTAATTTATATCAGATTTTTATTCCATTGTGTTCGTGATTTTTAAAAGTTAAAAGCAGATTCTGATTTCTGCATGCATGTTCTCTAACGTGTGACATCCTTCAAGTGGAACAAGATCCCAAGCCTGATTCTGAAGTAAATCTTAAATTTTTTAAGACATTGCATCTCCCAAAACTTGATGTTGAGTAGCTCGACCGAACATGGTAGGCTCTGAGTATGTTGAGGTGGACAAGGTGGCAAATTTATAAATTTTCTGATATTGGTGATCGGTGAAATATCTGATCATTGTGGATAGCCATAGGATCATAGGGTGAGTGCGTTTGGGAGATGAGGGTTAGGTTGGTGGATTGGTAGATATAGTTTGTTGGGCTTGAGTTGGATATGCTGTCAGGTCAATAATAAGGTTCAGGTCATTGGGATTGAAACTTTGATCAGTGTTTTGAGAAATGAATTCGTCAGAACTTAATGGATCCCGAATTTGAGAAGGAGGTTTAGTCATCTATCTAGGTGATGAACATTTGGTTGAATCTATGGATGGATCCACTGAAGGCGATAGAGATGGATTCTGCATGGCTTGGTGAGGAAGCATATTGGGTGATGGCACTGTGAGCTAGGTGCTGGGATGAGATCGAAGGATAGATTGATTGTGACATGAGGTCTCAACCGGTTTAGAGAATAGAAAGAGAGATTCATCAAATTATACATGTCTAGCCAAATAGATTCTACCAATTTCTTTGTCTAAACATCTATAACCTAAATGATCTGTGGAGTATCCCAAGAAGACTCATGCCTTGCTGCAAAAAGAAAACTTGTGCTGATTGTAAGGTCTAAGAAGAGGATATATGGCACATCTAAAGATTCTTAAAATAGAGTAATTAGATTTTGCATGAAACAATTTTTCATAAGGGATGGAGTTTTGAATGGATGTAAAGGAAATTCGATTTATGAGAAACATTGCTGTTTCAAATATAAAGTACCAGTACTTTTGAGGAACATGAGAGTGAGCAAGAAGGAAAAGGCCCATATCCATTATGTGCCTAATTTTTCTTTCAGAAGTTTCATTTTGCTCATGGGTGTGAGGACAAGAGATCCTATGGACTGTGCCACATTGTTTAAAGTGATTATTAATTGGTCTATACTCTCCTCCTCAATCTGATTGAAAAGTTTTAATTTTGAAATTAAAAGATCCTTCAATCATAAGTTGAAATTGAGTAAAAATGGAATAAACTTTACTTTTTGTCTTTATTAGATACAACAAGACAAATCTTGAAAACTCACCAATAAATATGGCAAAATAAGAATGTCTATTTGGAATCAATCTCTCTAGACCCAGCTTTAAGATCTAAGTTTTTTTTCTTCGGATAATTCGTCCAACCTAAGGATAGCTATAATGTCCGAAAGTTCTTTGTAACGTTGTGAAGTTTGCTTAACTCTTTGCATAGTTTCATAATGTTCCTCACCAACGATTCGAAGTTGTAACGGGTCAATTCAAAAGGAGAAGAACTCAAACTACCAGTACTCTTAAATGAAAGCCTAGACATTTTTCCCAGAATGCAAGATGAATATCGATCATTTTAAGACTTATGAGAAGAACATGATAGATTAAACTTGGAAATGACTTGACCTACAACTTTAAAGTTTGAATGTCCTAATCTAGCATGCCAAACTTCTGGTGAGACCTTCTCACTTATTGACGCTTGCGATGCACCAAAGGTCACAGTGCCATTGAACTTATAGAGTCCATCGTCAACCTTGCCTTGCAGAATTGGCTTTTTGATAATTTGATCCTTCACAATAAAGAAGGATAAAATTCAAAGTAATAGTTATTATCTCGGATAAGTTTTTGAACTGAGAGTAAGTGTTTGTTTATTTCAGGCACATGTTATATGTCTTTTAGTAGAAATTTATTTGAGTCAGAAAATAGAGTGGAAGATCCAGTATAAATGATTTGCAAACTTTGGCCATTGCCCACCACCAACTGATCAGGGCCTTTGTATCCATCTGCAATGCTCAAATTTTCAAGATCTGGAGTGATGTGATTTGTGGCTGTAGTATCTGGGTACCAAGTAGTTTGCTATGATATCAATGAGAAATTGGCAGTTGGGGAGCAAAATTGAGAATTGGCTCCAGATTGCTGGTTTATTAGGTTCTGATTTGAGGGTTCATAGCATCTCTTGCATCTATCAGTAGTATGGTTGTGGTAGCTACAAATCTGATATGGTCCTTCATATCTTCTGTTCTTCTGCTATCTTTGATTGGATCTAGAGAAGTTAAAATGATTATTGCTTGGTGGTCTTCGAACTGGTGTAGTGTGAACAGAGTTAGCCACAAGAGTATTGGATCCAATGGATCCATTATTGGCATGGATGAGCAGTTAACTACCCATGTCATTCATAAAAGGACATTGGATCTAGTCTTACAGTCAAGGCTACGATAATGCTGTGATATTCAGATCCTAAGTTTCTATAGATGATTGCATTGACCTCTGCATTGGAGAGTGGTCTTCCAGCAGATGCTAGTTCATCAGCCAGGAATTTAGTTTTTTGCAGATACTATGATACAGACATATCATCTTTCTTGAGACTCTGCAACTCAATATTTAATTGAAATTGTTTTGTTTGAGAAACTGCTCCAAATGCATTTGCTAGGGCTTGCCATACATCATAGGACGTTGTGAGTCCAAGTATATAAGAAAAATCCTCCTCAGATAGAGAAGAAAATAACTAGGATAGGAGCATTTGATTTCTTTGAAACCATTCAACATATGTTGGATTTGGATCCATTTGCTTGGTCTGATCATTTAAACTTCTATTGGGGGAGCTTTGCTCATACCATCAATGAGTCCTTGCAGACCATGGCAATTGAGAAGAGAAAGAAATTGAGTTTTCCATGACATATAGTTTTTGGTATTGAATTTGATAGAAAAGGTGTAGTGTGGTTGTACTTGGATAGAAGAGGTGACTGATGATGTTGTAGAAGAGACAATAGCAGTGGAAGAAGAAGAAGAAGAAAAAGTTATATTGGCCATGATCGACTTTGGCTCTGATATCAAGTTGAAAGAAATAGAATATGAAATTTGGAAGTATTGAATTTGATTCTCTGTGTTGTCTTATAAGTAACCTGTCTATCCCTTTATATAGTAAGGGAGGCATCTATACATAGAAACTAATGATTCTATAATTAATTATAACACTACCTATAATTACAAGGATTACAAAGAATATTTCTTCAATAACAGATTGAGTAAGATTTGGTTGGATCCATTCAGGTGGATCCATGAGTTGGCATGTCTCTATGAGTTGATAGATCCATGAGTTGGCATATCTTCATGAGTTCGCATATCTCTAACTGTTTCACAAATTGGTATATCTCCATGAGTTGGTATGTATCTAACAGATCCATAAGTTGGTTTATTTGTTGGCATATCTCTATTAGATCTATGAGTTGGCATATCTCTAATACTCTACTACTAGTATATTAGAGTTCTACTAGAAAATTGAAAGTATAAAATTTGAAAGATAAAAACAATGATAACTTATAGACAAAGATAGAGACAAACTAGTTGTCTAAAAGGCAAAAGAAGCCTCTTTGTTTAATTTATACTCTATTATTTATATAAGATAACAAACAATATGCTAATTGCCTACTCCTATAATAGCAACCTATGTTTGGCTTATACTTTGATAGTTCTGGTAACCGACACCAACTATTCTTTACTATTTATGTTGTTATAAGGGCCAGATCCTATTATGTTTGTTATATCGATAAAAAATTCTATGCCTAATCTATAACAATCTAGGACTTCACCTAAAAAGACTAACTAAAAAATATTATTTAAATTTTTTTATCCTATATAATATCCAACGTATTTCCAACAAATAACCAATATTAGACTAAACATATACCCATACCAGTCCTCACATAGTCTCTTTATTTTAGTGTTGGTGTCCTCACTAGGCTTAGGATCCAAATGCATTGATAAATACCACAATTGGCCCTTGGTTAGCTGCAATGAGATCGTGCTGCAGTGTTCTCTAGTCTATATGGTTTATAGGTTAAGTTGACTATAATACTAATTATCACAATCTAAAATCTCAACTAAAAAAATTATTCAAAAAATATTATTTAGATTCTTTAGTTCTATATAAATACTCAAGATCTTTTCAGTGAATAACTGATGTGGAATTAAAGAAACATCCATATGTGTTCTTACACAATTGACTTCAAGCCTGTCACAAGTAGTCTTTTATTCAACCTCCTTATAATAGTTCACCTAGGCCATTTCTCTTTACTCGGCTTGTAAATAATCCCTATGCTGAGGTATCCTCAAGTTGACTCAATTACTTTTCTTATACATTGTTTGCTGCTTTGGCCTTAGTTGTCATTAGATTGTTAATTACTTGAAGTCCCATCATCATCATCATACCCAATCTTGCGATATGGTTGAGCCGCACATGTCTCATAGGTGTTATCATAAGTTAGGATGCCGTCTAAGTATTTTCATAGCCTCTTTTCACCAAGGAAGGAGCATGAACATGGCTTTGGATGCCACATCCCTCTCTTCTGCCTTTCTTCCTCTTTTCTTTTACTTTCTTCATCATGGATGCTGAAAGCCTAGCCTATTAGAGACAAGAGACTCTTTTTATCTTCAGATCTCTCAAAGAAAGGTTGTGGGGATCACCTTCCCACCATTAACCTTGATTTGAACCTATAGTCTTATCCTCCATAAGTTTACTAGTTTACTAAGGAAGCTAGGTGGTGACTCTCGCACCCCAAGAGGTAGTGTACATATTTGTTTGCTCATTTCTATAGGGTGAATTTAGATGTCTATAATTTTTGGATTACCTTCTTCTAGATTTTTGTAGCACAACCCATCCACCCAACCCAATTCTCTCCATGCTCCAAATAGTTGGCTCATCTTCCTCCTTAGAAATGAGCATGGTTATTATATCTAGTAAAGGATTAGGTGAGATGTTAAATCAGGCCTATTGGTATTAGAATTGGTATAGGGAGGAGGCAGGACACCGAGTGAAGATGCAGAAAACTGCGTACACGGGCTTCTTGTTGGGTCTAACGAGAAAAAGAAAGGTGTGAGAGGTATATTTGGTATGATATGTAATAATATTTTTAGAAAGTAAAGGGGTCAGTTAGGACTCTAAGTTGGTTCTATCCAACGGGAGGGTGTAGAAAGAAGGCATGATTCACAAGAAATTCTTTGTGCATGGCGGATGGCGTAGAAAATCTGAGGTAGAATACACCATTTTATGTGATTAGTTTACATAGCCATCACTTCTCAACAAATATTTAATACCTATAGTTTTATTTTTTTGTTTAAAAATTTTATATGACGAAAATTTCTCTATCATTTAAAAAAAATTATGACATCTTATGGCATATTATGACTTCCTATACGTAGGATATCATAAGATGGTCCAGAAAATTATGACATCCTGCGTTAAATTATGATTTCCTGCATGCAGGATATCATAATATGATCCAGGATGTTATAATATGGCTTAGGATATTTAATGCTTACAACTTTATTTTTTCATTTTCAAAAATATCTTTATTTTTTTAAAAAAATTATGATATCCTGTACATATTATGACGTCTTGTGCTATACTATGATATCCTGTGGATAAAAATTATGATTTTCTGGATGCAGGATGTCATAATATGGATATAGAATGTCATAATGTTTTCAAAGAACAGAATTTTTGTCATTCAAAATTTTAAAAGAAAAAGTAAAGCCGCAGGCATTAAATGTACGTTGAAAAATGATGATTACATGGATCAATTAGACAATGTGGTGCGCTCCACATTGGGTTTTCTACATCGCCCGCGGTGCAAAAAGCATTTTTCCATGGTTCACATATGCTTGGCTGCCTATATCATATGTCATCAAATGGCCCAAAACAAAGAGATCCAAAGAGTATATTTGTCCATTCTCAAAAATTATCTTGTACTTTTCTTATCTTTTGATATCAACCACACAAAATTATCAATTTTGTAATCATTATTTGGGATAACAATTTTTATTTCAAACTTAGTTTAGCTTGAGAAAGACTCAAATCCGGCTTAGTTTAAGGCTAAACAAATCAAGCTCAAACCAGCAAAAATAATATTGAAAGTAAATTTACCTAAGCCAAAAATAGGCCTGGCTTGATGTGATAGGGCTCGAATATCTTTTATCATATATTATATATCACATAGATAATGGATCCTTCGATCAAGTCTTTAATTAGCATTTTTTTGCAGTTTACACCTATTAGATGTTAAAACAAGCTTGTAATCAAGGTTGAATCAAGATTCCTTTCCAGCCAAAAGCTAAACTTAACTTAAGGTTGAATTGATTTTATCTCAATTTAGGATTTTCGAGCGACAAAGGCTCACGTTTAGTTTGGATCAAAATTAAGCAACAAGTAAGCTTGAAATTAATTTTATAAAGTTCAAGCTCCAAATTAATTTCAAAACAAGCCTAATCAAACCTTGTTGAAATCACACCCCTAGCTAAATTTTGATTTAAGTCCACTCAAAGCAGAAAGTAGACTTTCTACCAGGGCTGACTGAAAACTGAAATTCACACAGGACATCAAATGTTCAAAATTACCATCTTGTCCTCTTCATGAATCTCAAAGCATGCAAAGATGAAGCATTCCTATAGAGAATCTCAAAGTGCCAGTATGTTTGGTTGGGGGACTACAAACAGAAATGCACATGAGTTTGAGTCAACTCAATAGCCTAACCAAACAAGTCTCATTAGCTTGGTTTGATCCATATTCAAAATGGGATTGGGTCAATTCAGGCTTTAATTTTCAGAAACTTTGATCTAGTTGCCAGATCGAATCCGGGATCTAGCCCACATCCCGGACGAAATCGGCGTCGTTCCTCACAACTGCTCTCTTTCCTTCCCGTGCTCCCATTTTTGCGAACTAAACCTCAATAAGTTTTTATATACAACCCAGCTTTCTCGAACGTCTCGGAGGAGAGCAGCTGCCCCAATCCCGGGAGAGACCGATCAAAATGGCTTCTTCCGCGAATCGAATCCGCACATCCCTCAACTCTCTCCTCTCCGTCCGACCGTCTTTCCCCTCCTCCCGTCTTCCCTCCGCCGCCCGCCGCCGCCGCCTCTCCACCGTCGCCGCCTCGAATCCTGACGCGGAACCCCCCTCCTCCTTCGCCTCGCCGGCGGAGGAAGAGAAGAAGAAGAAGGACGACACCATATACTTGAAGAAGCCGAGCTCGGCGGCAGCCACCCGGGACGCGGCCTCGGTGACGATGCCTATGTCGTCCATGACGGGATCCATCGTAGGGAAACGCTTCTACAAGGAGGTGACCACCCGGCTGGCCGATGACGGCAATGGATGGACGGTGATGCTCGACTACAGGACCCTCAAGACCCCTTCCAAGAGGCTCCTCAAGCTCCCGAACCCCGCCCTTGCCAAGGCCATTGCCGCCGAGTGGGAGTACCAGGTTCGCGTCTTCTCTGCTCCTTTGTTCTTCTGCCTTGCTTTTCTGAATTCTACGTTTCCGTATTTTTGATCAATTTTGGTTATAAGTTTATTTATTTATACTCAAGAGAAGAATGATGACTAGGTTTATTGGTACTTAGATATTTGTATTAAATGTGTGGGAGGTGGCTCTAATTTTGAGGTCTGATGTTTGTGGATCAGTGCCGGTATTATATTTTGATCGACATTTAAACCATTCCATTAGCTCATTATCCTTGCAGATTGTTTTAGAGGAATCCTAATTGGAATGGTAATCAGAGATAGTTTTATGATGCATCTTCCGTTAATCAAAATATGCTTTTGCTTCCCTCTTGCTCAGCCAAAATATAGTCATGTACATGAATTGGATGGTAAATGGGCTTTTAGGATAGCTTAGGTAAGTGGGCAAATGCATTGTTAGGATCATTAGCAGGTTGGGCTTCCTGATAATGCTTAAACTCTGTTTGGTTATATCCTGATCCTTAACCTAAAGATGCCCAGATGGGACAAGTTGTTAGTAACGTTTGATCATTATAGAAGTTATTTGCATGTGGTCATTTGACAGAGGGTGTGACCATTATATCATGCAGTCAACAATAATGAATTAATATTTTGAACAAGTAACCATGCATCAAAATCTTTTAATGTTCGATGATTTTTGGAGCAAAAACCTCATGCATTTATGAGAATCGGTAGTTTTAAATGAAGGGGCTAGGGTGGCTAATTATTAGTAGTAGCACACTGCAACAAGTTAGAAGTTTCTGACATCATTCTTTTAGAAATAAAAGATGCTTATTGCACTTCGAAAGAAAGACAAAGCAAACAACAGTTTTTGAAGTTTGATTGCATGAAGAGCCACCCTAAATGGCAGAGAAACCATCTTGAGAGATCCTTGTACTGTAATAACATCATGGTTGAATTAGTTCAACAGTGTGTTTAACTTTTTTCTGATGACTACCATTGGGTATTGATAGGTGGTGGGAGTAGATGATATGAGATCATTGTGCACAAAGATACCTGAGTACATCATGTTCCTATAATATAATGATCCAATATCTCACCCAAAAAGGGCTAATCAAAAGCTTATAATGGGGGGTCCCCCTGCTTAAGTACCCAAGACCTTCTCAACACACACTTATTGGGGGATTCCAAACACATGCCCATGTTGGTCCTTACATACTCTCCTTATTTTAGCTTTGATGCTAGGGGAAGTGTCTAATCTCAAATGCCATTATTGGCTTATGATCAGCCTCAAAAGGGCCTATGTTGTGGTACCCCCTCCTCACATAAGCTATGGGCTGAGTCAGATCTGATACCATTTATAATGACCGAGGATGTATCCCAAAAAAGACTCGATAGAAGGTTATTAATTGAGGTTCCTGGACTTGCTTAAGTATCCAAGACCTCCCAATGCACACCTAATATGGGACTAAATACATGCCTATGTGAGTTTTTATATACTCTACTCACTTAAGCCTTGACATTTTCAGAGGAAGAGTCCAATCACAAATCACTATGACTGGCTTACGGTCATCCCAAAAGGGCTTTGTTGTAGTGCCTCTAGCCACATATGCCTTGGATGGGTTGCCTCCAATACCATTTGTAATAAGCTAGAACCTAATCCAAAAAAGCACTATTAAGAAAATTATTAGCTGGAATATTTGGCTCTATGTAAGTACCCAAGATTTCCCCAACATATCAAATGTAGGATTAAATACACCTGTGAGGATACTTATTACCTGATGAATAGCATTGGTTTATTAAATTATGACTTTGGTTAAGTGTATCAAATTGGGGTGTCTATATACATTTATGCTAAGCCTAATTTTGGAGGGATTGTCTCAGTCTATCATGATGAAGCCTGAGATTTGGATAGCCTTGTAGGTTGCCCCCTTCTTGAAAAGAAAGAGGAAGAGAGAGTGACAAACACATAGGAAGAAGACTTTGCTATGCAATGCACCAAGAAGCTTTAAAATCTTGGTTGTTAGACATATCTGATATTTATTTGGGCTTCTTGTGAGTTTTCTTGGGTGGTATAATCCTTGAATTTCCATAATATGATCTTGCTGTTTATGTTGTTTATCATGCATCGATGCTTTATTGTTGGCAACAAAAATATGAAGTTTCTATCCTACTTCATTTGGTTTGACTTCAACCAACAATGGTATAAGAATAATTTAAATTTGACAATAGGTTACATTTTCCAATAGACCTTTATATATTTATAGTTTTTGGTAGGTCTGATTTTTGGCTTTGGAGAATAGATTTCAATGTTTTAAAAGATGGTTGCAGTATGTAGGCAGTCAAGAGACTGCATAGTGCATATAAGGTATGCAGGCTGCATATGTTGATGTTGGTGCATATGCGATTACTATTTTTTACCTATTTAAAAGTAAATATAATACATTAAATACAATAATAAGAACAACGATGATAGTATTATTGTACCTAATAGCACTAGCTATAACATAATCAATATTTAACATTATCGATCCCATCTAAAACTCACAGCAAACCTTCTTCAGCTTGAATATGCTTCATCTGTATGAAATATGCTTCATCTGTATGAGCTCACATAAGAGATGGATATATATGGGGCTCGAAATTGCAAAGAAGGCTCATATATGTTGTGGTGCAAGGCTAAGCAGGCTACATATGCGACTGTACAATGTTAAGTGGACTGCCTTTTTAATTCATGTGTGGTATGATTGCATAGCATAACTGCATATAAGCATTCGGTTTAGTCAATGGACCATATCTGTATATGTGGGCACCTGTGCAGCCATATGCACATCATTTTTCAAAGCATTGATAGATATGCATGGATCTATCCTTGTTACAGTATGGGCATTTGGTTTGACTTCAACCCGTAGTGATATATTAATAATTCAGATTTGGAAATAAGACATACTTTTCCAATAGATCTTTTGGTTTTGTTATATGTTTATAGTTTCTAGTAGATCTGGTTGTGCTTCAGAATTTATATAGGCATTTGGTTTGACTTCAACCGAGAATGCTGTGAGAATACTTTAGGTTTGGAAATAAGACATATTTTTCCAACTAGATCTTTGGTTTTATTGTGGATTTGTAGTTTCTAGTATATCTGACTTTTGGCTTTAGAGTATAGATATGCGTGGGTCTATCTTGGTGACAGTATGGATTTTGGATCAAGAGAATCCTGCCTTCATAAAAAGTCAATGGTTTTTTGAATATTCATTTTTTCCCCTTCACTTCTCTTCCCCTTTCAATTTGGTGGCATCCCCACCATTATGGCTATTTTGAGGTTGGCTAGACCTATTCTAGCCAATCTACATGAATTTGATGAACATGAGGAGGCATCTTGATGGGCTGAGTCTGGGCAAAACATATTTAAAATTTTGAATAGGCTCATGGCTGAGCCCATTGATGCCTCTAAGTAATCATGTTTGGATTTTGGGATTAGGATTAGAATCCAGAATGTGATGGATCATGGAAAATTATTTTTTTTATTTAAATTATAAGCACAAAACTCTTGTAATGACCTCTAATTTAGTAGTGTTTCCCAACTAAGTCATGAAAATCAACCACATAAAAAGACCTATGATGGTTGACAGCTTATTAGGCTCTTAAACAAAGTGAAATTTACTACAACCTTTTAGGACAAAATAGAGGTTGCATGGATACTTTAGGGGAAAAGAAAGGAAGCAAATAATATATGCAGGGGCCATCTCAAGTGCAAAAGCCTCTCTCTCTCTCTCTCTCTCTCTCTCTCTCTATATATATATATATATATATATATATATATATTTATAAATTCCAACCACAAAACATATAAAATTAACTTTTGTTTTCTTTAATAAGAAAAATGTACAAGGAGATAATTTCTACTACTAAAGGCGGTGAAGTAGTTTAGTAAGATGTAAGAGTGTAAGCCAGGCTCAAGCATGCATAGGCCAGCTTAAACTTGGTTTGATAATTGAAAAGGCTAGCCTGAGCTTGGCACAAGCTGACTATGTCAGGCACAAGCTTGTTCATTAACACTTGAGCCGGCTCAAGCTTGGCTCATTAAGCTTGGATCAGATGGCGATAGGAGATAGAGAACCATGGTTTGATTGTGCTGAGTGGTGACCATGCAGGAGGTGATGACTGAGAGTTTGTTGAGTTGGAGCAATAAACAAAGAAGTATATGGAGGGGCTGGCTTGGAAGATTCAACAACATCAAACAGAAATGGTGAATGAGGGTGAACTACGGAGTTTGTAATGGTGGAGGTTGTTAAGATCAACAACTAGAGATGGAATTAGGGAGCACTATGTGGTGCAAGGGAGGGAGAAGGTGAACATGGATCCAATAATGGAGGACTTAGAGGAGTCCATGTTAGATGTATGTTCTAGAAGCCAATCAGGCTGACACATATTTTTGCTCTAGGACATAATTTTGTATTTGACATTTATTATTATTAATAAAATTGGATTATTTATTTTATTTATGTTGTGCATGTGTCTATGAATTGTCTAAAGAATTAATAAGATGATGACACATATTCTCCAGAGTTGAGAATTTGAAGCATGTGTGATGGGTGATTAATTCCTAAATTGCTTTCGATCGATGGATTATTACGGTGACGGTGATTGATCCGGATGGATTAGTGCATAGATCACTTTTTTTTTAGGATAGATGAGTCTCGAGTCTATAGTGTGGAGATACTGGGACGAGAATGCAGGTGGCTGTTAGAGAATCAGGATACTTAGCGTGACCAATACGAGAAGTCACTTGGATGTTTACTCGTCAGTGATTTGCTCGATATTGCAGTAGTATGATTAGTCCTTTGACCTGTGGTGTCTCGACTATTCATAATGGGGTTGTTATAGTTTGACTGCACATCTACTTGGTCTCTTAGCCATATGGATCCTTGCGATGTATGTTGGCTGCAGTAGGTTCATGATAGGAGTAGGATGGGCAACTAGATAGAATCTATCATTTTTGGTAGATAAGGGAGTTAGTTCTATGTGATTTATGAGATCGAATTCAGAAGATCTTGACCAAGACAGTGTGAATAGTGAAATTTTTTTTTATAGTTTTTATATCAGAAATTCGATTCGAATAAATTAGATATATGACAGACGATGAAGTTTGATGAAAAATTTCATAACTTCCATTTTGTCAAGATTCACGATAGAAGAACTGTATCACACGGTAACTGCACCTAGAGATTTATCTATTCCATTCTGTTGGAATGCTACTACATGCTGCTAGGCATCACTAGTGGATTGTGAGACTCATGAGAATTATTTTGATGGTCAATAATTTTCATTGAGTGAGTTGGAGTTGTTCCAATCCATTGAAAGGAGTTTCAATGATATTGTTGATGGAGATCACAACATATCTCACTACCAGACAGAATAGAACCATGAGATCATATACAAAGAGATTGTGTCTGATCAGATGGTTGGATTTAATTTGATATGTTAAAGAGTTGACATAATCAAATCCAAATACAATTAGACTCAGATAAGGATTCTGATTTGATCAAACTTTATACCTTATGAGATAAGATTTTTGATTTGGTCAAAGTCTTTCTCTTGGGACTCCATCCACAAAAGGTGATTAAGGAGCAGAAGGACTCTCTCCCTATGAAGTGGCGCCCCACTTATTCTCACGTGAAATTGTTTCATGCCAAAAAGAGAGAGTCCCTTTCTTTCTTGACTCTTCCTCACACCCCCTAGATTGTGCACCACAATTTTCTTCATGCCAAAAAAAAAAAGGAGGTGCCAACAAGAGAGAGTCCTTCTCTCTCAAGGAACTCTCTCATGCCCTACTCTCATGTGAAATAGGATTTCATGTTAAAAAGGGAAGTTGGACGCCAAGGAGGGACGCCCCAAGTATTCAATGGCCCCCTCTTTCCTTATGCGATGAGGAGTTTGAGTATGGGAAAAACTCTTGGATGCCCAAGAGTTTTAGGCGCCTATTAAGAGGGGTCTTCACGTGATGAAGAGGTGAATCCATCTCAAGTGCCCCTCTCTTTCTCATGCTAAGAAAAAGCCCACACTAATCTTTTGTGCACCTCCTTTCTTACACCATATACCTCTTCTTTCTTACACGCCCCTCTCTCTCTCCCTCCCTTACACGTCCAAGAGTTGGACATCAGAATTTTGCAGGCCCAAGAGTTGGGCACACGCCAAGGGAAGGGAAAGAAAGGAGAACATGCTGATTTTTTTGAGAAGAAAATAAAGAAAGGCTAGGTGCTGGATTTCATGATGATTTCTTTGAGAAAGAAATCAAGAAAGGACTGGATTTTCTTGAGAAGAAAATCAAGATAGGCTTAGGATGGATCTCCTTGAGAAGGAAATCAAGAAAAGATCAAGAAGGGTTCTTGATCTATTTGCATGCGATGCATGATCCTTGAAGAGGAAAAGTTGAATTCTTTGATCAGGATTTTCAGCAATTGAGGAAAAAGAAATCCATCATCAAAGAAGATCTCTGTAAGGGAGCTAGCATCCTGGTGAGATCAATTTCTTGATCAGATGATGACGTTGTATGGATACCCGTAGAGGTCGGACGCTTGTGCGACTTCAAAAGAATCGGAAAAACATCCACGATCATCAGATTGCGGTGAAGAACTACCTGTGCAAAGGTGAAGATCCGATCTTTCTTTCTTCTTTTAATCTTAATCTTAATAATTATGAGGGATCTGGGGTTGATTCGAGATGAGATCTCCCATCATAATTGTTGGTGCAAAAATCCGCCTGCGCCGGAGAAGCTGGAGTTGAGGAAGCCGCGGTCGCCGCCGGGACCTGCAAGGGAAGTCTAAACCGGAGGTGGGGTTGCTCCGGCAAGACCCTCCGACGCTCAAGTCAGTTCTCTGCCTCAACAAGAATGGAGTGCTCGAACGGAGAATTTAGCAGAGTTTTGAGATAAGGCAAAAGAGCTTAAAAAATAACGTATCTGAGTCCCCCCTTTTATAGGCGGGGGAGGCAACGGACTGATGGCGACGTGTGTAACCGCCTGGTAGTGGGCCGCCCATGGTCAGGGGAATTGATTGCGAAAGATAATGGAGCAGACACGTGGCCATCGTCGTATCCCGCCACATAGGGCCTGTTGCAGGTAGTGGGGCGGCGTCCGTTACTGCTAGTTGTCAGCGAGTAGTGGGATCGTGCAGCACTTGCCGCAGGGAGCGGAGCAGCATCATAGCTGTTGACACAGCCTGTCAGAGAGTAGTGGGATCGTGCAGCACCTGTCGCAGGGGGAGGTGGAGCCGTGTGGAATCCGCTACAGGAAGTGGAACAGGATCATGGCAGTTATTGTTATCTACCAAGGGACATAGATCTGTTGATCAAGGCTCGGCAGTGGTCAGAGTTCAGCCTTTGTAGGAGTCCGGGAGGAGTCTGCCTGCGGCTGTAGTCGTTGGCGTCAGGGATGAGGCTCGGCTCCCTTAAGGCTCGGCTCCTCCAGCAATTGGTATCGAGAGCGGAGCCCGGGTGGAGCTGCAACTGCTGTCGATGGTGAAGCCCGGCTCCCGTAGGAGTCCGGGCGGAGCCGTTCTGCTGTTGATGGAGGAGCCCGGCTCCCGTAGGAGTCCGGGCGGAGCCGTTCCGCTGTTGATGGAGGAGCCCGGCTCCCGTAGGAGTCCGGGCGGAGCCGTTCCGCTGTAGAAGTCCGGGCGGAGCCGTTCTGCTGTTGATGGAGGAGCCCGGCTCCCGTAGGAGTCCGGGCGGAGCCGTTCTGCTGTTGAATTCGGCTGCGGGTATTTTATACCCAACACCAGTCCCCCTACTTTCGAGTTTGAATTTCAAGCGAAGGAAGTACACAGAGAGAGATGCGCGCAGCCGGAATCGCCCCTTCGAACTTTGCGCACCGCCGCCCCCATTTAATGCGCGCACGTCAGAATCCGTTTTTCGGTGAAGGTGACTTGGAAAGTTTTTTCGGAGCTCCCGTCGAAACGCAATCCTAAGCGTCGCTCTGCGGGAATTCGCGAGCGGTCAACCCTCGATGACGGTGAAGGGGATAAGCGCGCCACGCGGCACACATCAGTTGGCCCAAGAATACCCGCCGCCATAACTGCGCCAGGATCCATCGGCTATTTAAACCCCTCGGCCCCTTCGTAGCTTCATTCTGGCGTTGTTCTTTCATCTGAGAGTCCTGCTCCTCTCGCCCCAGTCCCTGTTTCCTTCCCTTATACCATGTTATCCACTCGGGATGCTGTCCTCGAGGGAATTCTTAGGGTTTGGAGGAAGGAGAGAAGGAGAATGGCGGCCGGTGAGAATCTCCGTCGCTCTAGAGGGAGTCCAAGGAAGAATTCCTTCAACAACAGGGGTTTAATAACGGGGGCTGTCGGGGAAGCTATTCTGCCCGCGAATCTCGGGGCAGCAAGGCGGGGTGATACCGGTCAAGAGGGCAGAATAGACGTCACAAGCCATGACGGGATCCTTGACGCCGTCGGGGCCGAGAGACCAGAGGCGGTCGGCGTTGACGGTGGGGCAGTAGAACTTGTTGCGGGGACGGTGGAAGTAACGCATGCCGACCTTGCCGGAGCGTCTCGGGCGGCGGTCGTCGTTGCCTCCTCCGCCTCCGGGGATCAACTCCACCCCTTTCCCGCTAAAGTTGGGACCTCGGGAACAGAATGAGGCGAGATGGGCGAGAGCTGTTACACGCGCTGGAGAATGCGACTGAGAAGGATAGAGACGGAGTTCGTAGCTCGGAGCGGTCTCCGGTTCGTCCTGCCCGAACCGTGCCCGTGACACTTGCGATGACGTGTATCTTCTTTTTTCCTGACCCACCGGGTCCTGTAATGTGTACTTCTGTTAAATAAAAAAGTGATTTCAGTACCTTGTTTGCATCTTATGTTGAATAGTTGTCCGCCGAACTCCTTCATTTTCCTTTCCTTCTCTTTGTCTGTGTTACGTCGTTCCAGAATCGTCGGCGACCCTTTCAGCTCATGCGGGGTCGTCATTCGCCGAGCTTCTTTTCAGCTTTTATGTCGTTCGGAGATATCCGCTTGTCAGGTTTGCTTGGATTTTTCTCCGCTGAAGTCGAAGCTAAGTTCGGCTCCCTTGATAGTCCGAACGGAGAAGCTCTCCGGAGGTTGGAGTAGCTCGGTTCTTGTAAAAGTCGGGGCAAAGTTTTTCTGTAATCAAAGTCACAAATAAGACCGAAATAAAGCCCGGCTTCCGTAGAAGTCCGGGTGGAGTTGTCCTGTAGCTGTCGTTGTCGGTGGAGCCCGGCTCCCGTAGGAGTCCGGGCGAAGCCTTTGTTGCTGCCGATGGCGGGGCCCGGCTCCCGTTGGAGTCTGGGCGAAGCCTTCTTAGCGGCGGAACCCGGCTCCCGTAGGAGTTCGGGCGAAGGTTTCTTGGCGGCGGAACCCGGCTCCCGTAGGAGTCCGGGTGAAGTCTTCTTTGCATAGGGACCCGGCTCCCGTAGGAGTCCGGGCGAAGTCTTTTTTGCGGCGGAACCCGGCTCCCGTAGGAGCCTGGGTGAAGTCTTCTTGGCGTAGGGACCCGGCTCCCGTAGGAGTCCGGGCGAGGCCTTTTTTGCGGCGGAACCCGGCCCCCGTAGGAGCCCGGGTGAAGTCTTCTTGGCGTAGGGACCCGGCTCCCGTAGGAGTCCGGGCGAAGCCTTTTTTGCGGCGGAACCCGGCTCTCGTAGGAGCCCGGGTGAAGTCTTCTTGGCGTAGGGACCCGGCTCCCGTAGGAGTCCGGGCGAGGCCTTTTTTGCGGCGGAACCCGGCTCCCGTAGGAGCCCGGGTGAAGTCTTCTTGGCGTAGGGACCCGGCTCCCGTAGGAGTCCGGGTCTTCCACTTTGCTCATGTCAGGACGAGGTTCTCCTCCTGTTCCTGACAGGGCTGCGGGGGCACATATGGGCGTTGCGAGGCCTCTCCCCCCATCCGATCTAAAAGAACCGGGCCTTCGACTTTGCTCAAGTTAGGGCGAGGTTCTCCTCCTATCCCTAACAGGGCCGTGGGGGCACATATGGGCGTTGCAAGGCCTCTCCCCCCATCCGGTCTAAAAGAACCGGGTCTTCGACTTTGCTCAAGTTAGGGCGAGGTTCTCCTCCTGTCCCTAACAGGGCTGTGGGGGCACATATGGGCGTTGCAAGGCCTCTCCCCCCATCCGGTCTAAAAGAACCGGGCCTTCGACTTTGCTCAAGTTAGGGCGAGGTTCTCCTCCTGTCCCTAACAGGGCTGTGGGGGCACATATGGGCGTTGCAAGGCCTCTCCCCCCATCCGGTCTAAAAGAACCGGGCCTTCGACTTTGCTCAAGTTAGGGCGAGGTTCTCCTCCTGTCCCTAACAGGGCTGTGGGGGCACATATGGGCGTTGCAAGGCCTCTTCCCCCATCCGGTCTAAAAGAACCGGGCCTTCAACTTTTATAAGGTTGCCCTCTCGTTTTTGATACCGTCTGCTTGAATTGTCCTAAGACAAATGGGCACGCATTTTTTTGATCAGGACGAAATCACTGGTAGTATATCCGTAAGTTTTCTGAGCTCCACGGTCGCGGGAGGTCAGCTCCCCCGAGTTTCCTGAGATAATAAGTTCCAGGTCGGACTACTTCCTTGACCTCATAAGGTCCCTCCCAGTTTGGGGCGAGCTTCCCCTGGCCCTGAGGTTGTGAGACAGCAGCTCGTCGGAGCACTAGATCCCCTGCTTTGAATGCCTTGTTCTTCACTCGGGCGTTGTAATATCGGGCAACTTTCTGTCTGTAGGCTGCCATTCGAACCTGAGCAATCTCCCGCCTTTCTTCCAGTAGGTCGAGGTTGGCTCTGAGACTTTGCGCGTTTTGGGGTTCGTCGAATGCCACGACTCGTGCCGACGGGAGTTTAAGCTCGATCGGGATGACGGCTTCCGTACCAAAGGCTAGAGCAAAGGGAGTCTCTCCTGTAGGCAACCTCTGGGTGGTCCGATAAGCCCATAGTACATGATAAAGTTCGTCCGCCCAAGTCCCTTTTGCTCTTTCGAGCCTGGTCTTAATCCCCTGCAAAAGGGTTCTGTTTGTTACCTCGGCTTCGCCGTTCGCCTGGGGATGGGCTACTGATGTGAATTTGTGGGAGATGTTTAGATCTTCACAGAATTCAGCAAACCTGGCTCCCGCGAATTGCCGTCCATTATCAGTGATGAGGGTTCTAGGCAAACCGAACCTGCACACGATCGATTTCCAGACGAAATCCTGCACCTTCGCTTCTGTGATTTTGGCTAGTGGCTCGGCCTCGACCCATTTGGTGAAGTAGTCGATCGCTACAAGGAGGAATTTCCTTTGACCAGACGCCATGGGAAAGGGGCCAAGAATATCCATTCCCCATTGCGCAAAAGGCCATAGGGCGCTCAAGGGTGTAAGCTCGGTAGCAGGTTGTCTCTGGACGTTGGCGTACCTCTGGCATCGATCACACTTTTTGACATATTCAATTGAATCTTGGTGCATTGTTGGCCAGTAATACCCTTGGCGGAGTAGCTTGTGGGATAGAGACCTGGCACCTAAATGGCTTCCGCAAGCTCCCTCGTGCACTTCCCATAGAGCGTAGTCAGCTTCTGAGGATCGGAGGTATCTCAAGAGAGGCAAGGAGTACGATCTTTTGTATAATTTGCCCTCATAAAGGATGTACCGGGAGGCTTGATTTCGGAGTTTCCGGGCTTCTTTCGCATCCTGGGGGAGAATCCCATCTCTAAGATAAGTTATTAGTGGGTCGACCCAGCTGGGCTCATGGTCGATCTCCATTACGAGTCGCGGTTCTTCCGTACTTGGTTGTTTTAAAACTTCAAAGAGGATGCCCTTTGGCAATTCGGCCGGAACCGATGTCGCCAGTTTGGAGAGAAGATCGGCTCTAATGTTCTCCGACCTCGGAATTTGCCTGATGTCGAAATTGTCAAAGGCAGGGATGAACTCCTTCACCTTTTCGAGATATTTGGCCATACTGTCCTCCCGTGCTTCAAAGCTCCCGCTGACCTGCCCCACCACAAGTTGGGAGTCGCTGTGCACCCGGAGTTGGCCTATTCCAAGCTCCTTAGCGATCCTCAATCCTGCGATCAGAGCTTCATACTCCGCTCCATTGTTCGTTGCGGGGAATTCGAAGCGCAGAGCGTACTCCGCAACGACTCCCTCCGGGCTGGTCAAGATCAGGCCTGCACCCGCGCCTGCCATGTTGGACGATCCGTCCACATGGAGGGTCCAACAGTTATCGGACGAACTGGCTTCTTCGTCGGGGGAGTTCGGTTGAGTCCTCAGGTCGTCAATTTTGTTTTGCTCAGGTTCAGCCTCCTCGGGGATGGTGCATTTTACTATGAAATCCGCCAACACTTGGGCTTTTATCGCCGGTCTAGGCTTGTAGTTGATGTCGAATTCTGTGAGCTCGATGGCCCATTTCGCCATTCTTCCGGAGATATCAGCTCGGTGTAAAACCGCCTTGATCGGTTGGTCGGTAAGTAACGTCACCGTGTGCCCTTGAAAATAAGGTCGGAGTCTCCGAGCTGCAATCAACAAGGCGTAGGTCAGTTTTTCTAATTTAGTATACCTGGTCTCGGCGTCCCTCAACACGCGACTAATGTAGTAGACCGGTCGCTGGACTTTCATTTCCTCCTTAACAAGGACGGCTGCAAGGGCTGTGGGAGAGACTGCCAGGTACAAAAATAATTCCTCTTTGGGCTCGGGCTTTGCCAGCAGTGGGGGTGAGCCAAGATAGCTTTTCAATTCTTCGAATGCCTGTTGGCATTCAGGGGTCCAACAGAAGTTTTTCGGCTGCTTGAGAGTTTGAAAGAAGGGCAGACATCGCTCGGCCGACCTTGCGACAAAGCGATTGAGAGCCGCAATTCTTCCTGTGAGGCACTGAACCTCTTTGATCGATCTTGGGGCAATCATATTTTGGATGGCGCGGATTTTCTCCGGATTGGCCTCGATCCCGCGCCCCGATACCATGAAGCCCAGGAACTTTCCCGAGGTTACCCTAAAGGCGCATTTGGTCGGGTTCAGCTTCATTCTATACTTTCGAAGAGCGCCAAAGGTTTCTTCGAGGTCGGCGACATGATTCCCGGAAGACCTGCTTTTCACGAGCATATCGTCCACATAAACTTCCATATTTCGGCCGATCTGCTCCTTGAAGATTTTGTTCACCAGTCGTTGATAGGTTGCACCCGCGTTCTTGAGGCCGAACGGCATAACCCTGTAACAGTAAAGGCCGCGATTAGTGATAAAAGCAGTCTGTTCTTCATCTTTCGATGCCATTCTAATCTGGTTATAGCCGGAGAATGCGTCCATGAAAGTGAGAAGCTCGTGGCCCGAGGTAGCGTCCACCAGTTGGTCGATCCTGGGAAGGGGGTAGCTGTCCTTTGGGCAAGCTTTATTCAGCTTTTTGAAGTCGATACACATCCTCCACTTGCCGTTTGCTTTCTTGACCAAGACAACATTGGAGATCCACTCTGGATAATTGACCTCTTTGATGAATCCGGCCTTGAGAAGTTTATCCACTTCTTCGGCTATCGCCTTCTGCCTCTCCGGGGCATAACTCCGGATTTTTTCTTTTGTTGGCCGATGTTTAGGGTCGACCGCCAGATGATGTTCCACGACTTCTGTCTCAATCCCCGGCATATCCGCCGGGACCCATGCGAAAACGTCCGCATTCCTTCGGAGGAAATCCACGAGATGCGTCCGCACCTCCTCCTCCAGGTTGGAGCCAATTAACACCACATGCTCCGCATTCCCATCATTCAAAGGAATTGGTATTAGATCCTCGATCGGGCCGCCCCTCTCTTCAGTGAGGTCGTCGCGCGCATCCAACCCGTCGACTGGACAGAGGTCCGCTTGATCGCTTCTTTGCAGGGCAATATTGTAGCAGTGCCTGGCCAGCGCTTGGTCTCCCCGAACTTCTCCAATCCCCTTGTCAGTGGGGAACTTCAACTTCAAATGGTAGGTTGAAACAACGGTCTTAAGGGCATTGAGGCCGGGTCGGCCGAGAATTGCATTGTAGGCAGACGGCGCCTTTACCACCAGGAAATTCACCAGGGCTCTGGACTGCTTTGGATGCTGACCAGCGGTCACAGTTAGAGCTATCATTCCTTCCGTCGGAACGGCGTCACCAGTAAACCCTATCAGGGGAGAGCACATCGGCCTTAGATGACCGCCAAGAGCGGCCATTCTCGAATAGGCACTGTAGAATAAGATGTCGGCCGAACTTCCGTTGTCGACGAGAATGCGACGGACATCATAATTTGCTATGTTTAAGGAAACTACGACCGCATCGTTATGAGGGAATTGGACTCCCTGGGCGTCTTCTTCAGTGAAGGCTATGGGCTCTTCAACTTTTTGCCGCTTGAGGGGTGCAGCTGATGTGCTGGTTGCCTCCGACCGGGATTCTCCCGAGATGACGTTGACGGAATCCGGCGAAGGCTGGTCATCCGGCCACCCTTTATCATCAACCATAGCCGGAGGTAGTTGTGCGGAAACCTCACGGGAGGGCATCGGATGAGAAAAAGAGAATTGGGTGTCGGAAAAGATGGCCGGAAGCGGGTCCGTTGAGCGCTCCTTCAAGAACAAGGGTGCTGCGAAGACACACGCCCTTCTTCTAGCGCCAATCCTGTTGGTGCAAAAATCCGCCTGCGCCGGAGAAGCTGGAGTTGAGGAAGCCGCGGTCGCCGCCGGGACCTGCAAGGGAAGTCTAAACCGGAGGTGGGGTTGCTCCGGCAAGACCCTCCGACGCTCAAGTCAGTTCTCTGCCTCAACAAGAATGGAGTGCTCGAACGGAGAATTTAGCAGAGTTTTGAGATAAGGCAAAAGAGCTTAAAAAATAACGTATCTGAGTCCCCCCTTTTATAGGCGGGGGAGGCAACGGACTGATGGCGACGTGTGTAACCGCCTGGTAGTGGGCCGCCCATGGTCAGGGGAATTGATTGCGAAAGATAATGGAGCAGACACGTGGCCATCGTCGTATCCCGCCACATAGGGCCTGTTGCAGGTAGTGGGGCGGCGTCCGTTACTGCTAGTTGTCAGCGAGTAGTGGGATCGTGCAGCACTTGCCGCAGGGAGCGGAGCAGCATCATAGCTGTTGACACAGCCTGTCAGAGAGTAGTGGGATCGTGCAGCACCTGTCGCAGGGGGAGGTGGAGCCGTGTGGAATCCGCTACAGGAAGTGGAACAGGATCATGGCAGTTATTGTTATCTACCAAGGGACATAGATCTGTTGATCAAGGCTCGGCAGTGGTCAGAGTTCGGCCTTTGTAGGAGTCCGGGAGGAGTCTGCCTGCGGCTGTAGTCGTTGGCGTCAGGGATGAGGCTCGGCTCCCTTAAGGCTCGGCTCCTCCAGCAATTGGTATCGAGAGCGGAGCCCGGGCGGAGCTGCAACTGCTGTCGATGGTGAAGGAGCCCGGCTCCCGTAGGAGTCCGGGCGGAGCCGTTCCGCTGTTGATGGAGGAGCCCGGCTCCCGTAGGAGTCCGGGCGGAGCCGTTCCGCTGTTGATGGAGAAGCCCGGCTCCCGTAGGAGTCCGGGTCGGAGCCGTTCCGCTGTTGATGGAGGAGCCCGGCTCCCGTAGGAGTCCGGGCGGAGCCGTTCCGCTGTTGATGGAGGAGCCCGGCTCCCGTAGGAGTCCGGGCGGAGCCGTTCCGCTGTTGATGGAGGAGCCCGGCTTCCGTAGGAGTCCGGGTCGGAGCCGTTCCGCTGTTGATGGAGGAGCCCGGCTCCCGTAGGAGTCCGGGTCGGAGCCGTTCCGCTGTTGATGGAGGAGCCCGGCTCCCGTAGGAGTCCGGGCGGAGCCGTTCCGCTGTTGATGGAGGAGCCCGGCTCCCGTAGGAGTCCGGGCGGAGCCGTTCTGCTGTTGAATTCGGCTGCGGGTATTTTATACCCAACAATAATTAATCTGAAATTAATTTTTATTTGCTGCATATTAATCTGAAATTTTATTTTATCCTTTCGCTGCGCATATCAATCAACCCCTAGTTTCTAATAGTCTGGTCTAGAGGTCTAGGATGGATTGTGATGGAAGGAGAAAAAAATGTTTTATAAATAAATATAATACCGACATATTTACTTATATTTATGTCAAATTTAATTGAGTTGAATACGATCAAGCAAAGTGCAACTCATTATCCAGTTGTTTGTATTTCAAGATAAGAGTCATGGCTCAGGCTTGGCTATGTTTACTACTAGAGGAAGCCCATATTGAGCTGAATTCTGATGCGAAGTTGAGCTGTTATAGCTAGTTCATTTGATTGCACCAGTTGGCTATAGGGGTTGAGGGGTTCCTATGGAATATTTGTAGAAACATAATTTCCTTTTTCTAGTTTATTTTAAGTTCTTGGTAAAATTTTTCTAGGTCCGGGTCAAAGAATAGTTTTTTCCAGCTTGTGGAATCAAACTTAGTTTTAAACTCTAGTATGCTATGTGTACAAACATGCATTTATTTATGTGTATGCATTTGTACATGTAGTTGTGTTATCGGATGAAAAAGGAGAGTATCAAATGATTATTGGATCTTAATGTCTACAAAAATACACTTTCCTCCATGTTCTGCTCCAGCTTCCATTTTCTCTCATTTTGATCCTCCTCCTTTCTGTAATTTCTCCTCACCCATACCCCATGCTTGACCCACTTGCCATATACGACTACTCCCCTCTCTTGGCCTATCTCAACATCTAGGTTGAGGGGCAATTAGAAAGGACAATGTGGGATGGGAGTTTAGAGGCTTGGAAGATCCGCTAAGATGGAGAGATGGAGGGAAATGGAATGTTGGAGGGAATTAGGGGTGTTTTAGAGATTTATCCCACTCAATTCCAACTCAAATTTGACAATGGATGCGATCATCCAATCTAGACTAATGAAATTCTCAACAAAACAGGATTTTGGTTGGTTCAGGATAGATGAGGTCAAAGTCAGGTTTTAATTGGAGGAAGGTTAAATTTGGTTCAATTAAGCAGTCCATCATTACTATGACAGGTTTGGTATTCGTGTGTCTTGCAAAGGGAGCTCTTACAATGGTCTAGGTTTTGGTTTTGGGTATGCTTGGGAGCCCTATTGTAGAAATTACGGCTGTGTCTAAATGACTACAAATAGGTGTGCAAACCAATCTAGCTGATCAAAATCTGAACACTGAGCTACTAAGGTTCGGGTCCTCATATATGAAAGCAATATTAAAACTTTGAGTCTAGCTTGAGTTGAGCTTCATAATGTGTGTTCAAACTTGGCTCGGCCGAGCTTTTGAATGACCTTGTTATTGAGCCAAGCTGAGGCTCTATTTATTTTTGCAAGACCAGTGCATCTAGTCTCGGTCTGTGTGTGAGACAAGCTTTTAATGGTGCTTGAGCTTGGCTTATTTCCTAGTTGAATGAGCTTCAACAAGCTTTTGTTCTTAGAGCCCAACTTATTCATGAGCTGCTTAGTTCATTTCCAGCTTTAATTAAAAATGGTTTGACATTTTTATCCCATAATGATCCAAGTCAAGGTTTGCTGTGTCGTCACCATACCAGTGCCAATCTATTTCTGTGTCAGTACAGGGTCGGCTTGGCATAGTGAGTGTTGGTACACCTTCATACTGCATATTGGTACCAAACTGGTATGGTACGGTACTATACATCCTGTATTTCTCGGTTTGGTATGGTACGACAAACCTTGATGATATATTAGTTGCCCAATCAATGGGCTGGATTTGGGATTAACCAGGCTCATATTGGTGACCATGGATTTCATATAATCTATTCTGTTCATGTGGCATCTATCAAGGACATGGACTTTTGGAAATATTTACTTCACTCTTTTAAACATGTGATTGTAGCACGCTGGAACTATACGTCTAAACCATAATTATTCTATTCAAAATAATCAAAAGGAAAATAATAAAAGGCAACAGCATAAAATATTTCGTTTAGAGAATAAGATCTTAACAACAAACAAGAAGGTGACAGCTTAAGATGTTGACCACGGTAAGGAGAGAAAGGTTGTAGGCATCATATTAGAAAAGTGATTAGCAGGCCTATTTTAGTCTAATGTAAGCAATAAACAGGGATGCAGGTGTAGCCACTTCCATGCAACATAAGATTGCTATGCTGAGAATAGATCATGGTGCTTGTATCATTGCGAAATCTAAATTCTAGCTCCCTAGCCAAGCCCTTAGATGGCTTTGGGAGCACATGCTTGGCAATGGCTGCAAAAGCCATTAAATTGATGTCAAATGTCATAAATGCAAGCTGATAGTCATACGTATATTGGGATATGTCAAGACCATCTGTACATGTGTCATTTATGGTTTTCATTGATTGTGGTAAGGCATTGTTAAATATTATTGTATTATGAGCCCAGAAATGCAACTATTAATTTTGACAGATTAAAGAAAATTTATTATGTCGAGTATATCTCTAATTCCATTGCTTTATTATAAAAGTAAACACAACTAGGTTTTCTCATTAAGAAATTTTTCAAATTATGGTAGAAAATTAAAATCCTGAGCCAAGGTTTGCCATCTTGATACTGGACCCCTGGTACCATTCTATTATAAAATTGGTATGTGGTTCAGTATGGTATGATAATATCGGTACGGTATAGTATGCTGTACCGCATGGTATGGGGTGGTGCGGCAAACCTTGCCCTGAACTGTATCTTAAAAGTGTTGTAGAAAATAAATGCTTCATTACATAACTCAAAGTGTCTCATTTGTAAAAGTAAGCACCAATATGAAATTAAAAATGTGAGAATTACAACTTAAGCCCCAAATGCTTCCAAATCCTCTCAAGAATTGCAAAATACAATTGTGTTTCTTGTAAGAGTGCTTCTCAAGTCCGAGGTTTATCATCCATGAGCAAGTTCCTTTCTCACAACTTGAAGAGAATAGAAAATGAGGCTGACATGGGACAGTGACTAATAGCACATAAGTTTTGGCCATCTGATTGGTTTTGGTAAAACTCGATAGAAATTGCCAAAACCGTATTTCGAAGACCTAGAATTTGAATAAAGTTCCAGCTGAGTCAGTTAAGTACTTGATAATCCAGCTGTTTTAGTTAAATTGATGACTTCGGGGAATTCCTAGCCAATGTTCAATTTCAAAAATTGATAATTAGTTAATAATTAAAATAATTATAATAATACTTGATTTTTATAATCAAAACAAAAAGTTCCAGTTTAACTTCTTACCTTGATATCAACTAATATTTGTATATTAATTACAATTAAAAAAATATTTGAAATAGCATTAGTTCACAATCGAAACTTTTTAAAGCTCTTTGGGTTGTGGGAGTGGTGCCGTTGGTTGTGGTGTATTTGTAGTGGGGTTTGTTTTCTGTCTACCTGTGTGTGTGTCTGTGGGGCAGAATGGAATGAGGGGAGGATTGGGGAAAATGAAGGATGGCTGTGGCTGTGGCTGTGGCTGTGGCTGTAACAGAAAGGAGTGAGGTGGAGAACAAAAACAAGGGCAAAGGAGGGGTTAGCTGCCGAGGTTGGCTACCTGTAGCATGGCTATGCTTTGTAAAAATTAAGCAAGGGGAGAAAGAAAAGAGAGGGGTATTATTCTGTGGTGAAGAAAGAAAAGAGAGGGGTATTCTATGACCATTTGGCTTGAGTATTTAGTTATTGGGTAGGTTGATTGTCAGTGGTGAGACAGGTTGGCTGCATGGTTGGATGGGGCTAACCTCCACTGGACTTTTATGGTGCAGTAAATCCATGACACAGGGAGAAAGGATGAAGGGCAATTTGATTGTTGGGATTTCACTTCGAAGATTAACACACAAATATAAGCAAATTGGATTGAAGAACCCTTTGTTTGCTGAAGGAAATTCTCTCTAAGAGATTTTATTAATATCTCAAAAGGCTGCCCTATACAATGTATTAGATGCACATACATAAGACATGATCCCTAATCTTAATTTGGGTATGAAACCCGATATAGAATTATACCTTAAATAAGACTCAATAATAAGGAAACATGTTGGAGTTTTTCTACTATGAATTTAGAATCCTCTGTCTCTTGCGAAGCTTAGCATGATCCAGCTGATCACATTACCTAGTGGCTGCATACTGTGCTGCACCAAGCCACCCCTAACTTTAAATATGAGATCCACTTATTTATTTGAGGTTCACAAAGTGAGATACTTATCGAGTTGGCAGAACTTAAAAATTGGTGGATACTTTTATTTTCCTATTTTGATTTGAGTTTTGAGTTATTTGATGGGTCAGTCAATCTGGAACCCCAGGGTGAGTCTAATATAACCTAAGCCATGTCTCAAGTTGACTCAAAAACCTGTTAAACCAAGTTAACTGAGTTTCAGGCTGATTTTTGCTAACTGCAAAGTTAATCCAAAACTAAATTTTCATTTCCACTGAGACCTAAATAGCTAAATTATATTGCATTAGGGAAAAGCAATACAAGCTAACATCTAAAATACAGTTTACCCCTGCTTATCCTCTTCAATGATTTTGCTAAGCTCAGGGGGAATAGCACTATCAGAAGATAATTTTAATAATCCGTCTTTTGGCCAACCATGAGGGATCGCTTTGCAAGTAATTCAGATGCTTTGTTTTCTTCATGCCAAATGTGGGAGACTCCGCAGTCATCTAAGAGAGCACAGGCATTCCAAATTCGAGAACAATTGCTTCAATGTTCCAAGAAGGCTTAAACTTGTTTACTATCCATCCAATGAAAATTGTTGACCTAATCTTGAACCAAAGGCTAAGATTATGCCCGAGTTGGGAGGTAGGCCTGATATCCACTATAACAGCTTTCAATTCACTGACTAATTTGATTATTCCATGAATAGGTTCAGAGGAAGTCAAAAGGGGTTTATAAAGCTTGTCTAAAAGAACACTTCCGTCCCACCCCCAATATCCAAGGTAATTTGCAGATTTGTAACCATTTGAATAAACTTTTAGCTGATCCTCAAGGAGGTTTTCCCAAATTCTGTTGCAGCTAAATTGATGCACCTTCCCAATCATCTAAAACCAAATCTTGGCATTGGAGTAGATTTTTGATGGGGTTTACCCAGAATCAATTAATTTTGGCTTATGTTTTGGTTTTGATGAAAATTAAAACCATAGATATCTTCGTCTGTGAAGGGCTGAATGGTCTAATACATGTTCAGTGTTTGCATTTGTTGGGTCTGAACATGATTGTTCAGGCCTATTGTTCTTTCTGGACTTTAAGGCTTAACAATTTGTGCCCTAGCTTTACTACATAACACTTCTACGATCGATGATGTAGTTCACTCATCCATAAAAATGAAGCATGTTTTGGTGAGATGGGAGTTGATCTTATAATCTTTTTAATAAAGATTTATTTTTTGATTTATAAAGATTTATATGAACATGCTTTGCAAATTTCTGAAGTAATAGGTTAGAAATCTTTGGGTTATTTAAGCAAAACATACATTGAATATGCATGTCATTCTCAGCTTGTAAAGTAAAAGAGAAAAAGAAAGAAAGAAACACTTCAGATCTTTGGTCTAGCGCTAGATACACCATTATCCTATATGCAGAGTGCAGGGTTCTGTTAATAGTATGTCCACTATTACAGTATCAGGGATGGAATGAAAGGCTATGCTATTGTTCACTTAAATAGTTGTAGGTCTTATCTATGCTAGCTTTAGTTTTATGATCCTTGGAGCATTTTTCGAATATCTATATCACTTTCCGTTAGAAGCTTCGATTGATGTTGTCAAAATAGAAGCCATTTCCATTGAAACGATCGTTACCTTAACAAGTGTTTGATGAGTAAAAATTTATTATTTAGTTGGAGGGTTTAGAACTTTGGAAACATTATAAATAGTATTTCATGTGCCGATCCTGTAAAATTGTACCTGTTTCTAATATTCTCTCTTGAACTTGCTGTAACCTTAAGTTTTCCTGATACCAGCTGCAAATATTTTTCATGTTGTTTTCTTTTTTTTTTCTGTTCTTAGTCTTCCTTATTATTCATAGATTCAGTTTTAGTAAGCTATTTATTTTTATAGCAAGCAGATGGAATCCGGCCTTTCACGATGCCTCTCATGAAGCTTGCCTGCACTGCATTGGAAAGAGTTCCATTAACACGTGCAAAGATTATTGAAAATTTAATGATGAAGTTTCATCAAGATTTAGTATTTTGCCGTTTCCCGGGTGATAGTGATTTGACAAGAGGAGTTCTCAGTAAGTATGTTTCTCTTTTGTCTACCATGATTGTTTTATCTACGTTGAGGCAACTGTATCTTTTTCTTGTCCTTTTTTTCTTTTTTGGAAGAATTTCACCATCGCTCAGGCTTGAACTGACCTCTTAGATGGGTGCCAACCAGCTGAGATATTGGCTATTGGCAACATATAAAAGATAAGGCATAAAATAGCTGAAAATCCTTCCATGTGAGATAGCAAATATGTTCTAAATAATAATTGATGGTGAGATTTTTATGCAAGGACTATCAAACCATCTTGAACTAGACAGTTCTGGGCATACCAAACCAAACCAGCTGAGACCCGAGATGGTTCGGCCACCGGAAATGGAATACAATGGAATTGGACAAAACTAGACCAAATCAAGCTGAGTTGACTGATTTCATTCAGTTTTGGATGGTTTTGAGCTGGTTTGCCTAGGCTGAATCGGCACTTTTATAAATAAAATCTTGTGAACCAGCTCTTTTATAAATAAAATCTTGACAGTGAACCAGCTCTTTATAAATAAAACCTTGAACCCCTCCCTTGCATTTGATACTTCAATCTCTCTCTCTCTCATCTCCTCTTGAAACCCTAGCTGTCCCTAAGATCTCTCGCTCTCTTTTCCCGATCCCTCCGCCTCACCATCCATCTAATCTTCTCTCTTCTATAGACTTATGGGGACCTGGTATATGGCTCTGCCATGATCGATGAAATCTGGTTCGGATCGATAATGTCTGGCCCTGATCGATGATTTCTAGCCTCAATCCACGACCTCAACCCCCGATCAATGACCTCCAACCCCAATTAATGAGATCCAACTTTGATTGAAGGTCTCCAACCTTCGATCAATGATCTCTAGTCCTAAATCTACCTCCCCTTCTTTTGTAGCATATTCATCCCCTTCTCTCTATCTCCGCCTTCTCTCTTTCTTCCTGATTTGCTCTCCTCAACAGTTGATTGGCACTGGCATGCACACCATGTAAAGTATGAGATGGTATGATGCAGACTCGGTACTTGACCGATATGAGTCATGGTACTGATTTTGTGAAACTTGTTTTTAGCTTTCATGTGCCATGACCAACATTTAAGTTACTGTATAATACTACATTAAAGTACAAATAGGGCACAAACACATCTTTATTTAGTTTAACTTCTTATTTAATATACAATAATGTATTCTTGTTGATGGTACAAATTTGTAAATCAGCTTGGCTCCTTATGATATACACGTGTTGTTGTAGATATGTTCTAAGTGAATCCCATCAATTCATTTTTCTATTAAGTTATCAAACTAATACTTAAAATATAAAACATAAAAATTCAAAAAGAATGGGTATTATGGTTGGTAATGACCAAAAGTCACGAAGAAATCTGATTGAATTATACCTATTCATAATTTAACTGATCAAAAGGAAAATTGAATGCAATGCAATGCGCCTAGGAAAATGATAATCAAAGTAGCAGGGAATGATGTAGGGGATTGAACTGTCATTTAATGGGAACCCAAGTCTATTTGGTCTTTATCAATTTATCTCGGTAAAGTGCTAATTTAATTTAAGTTGTTTTAGTTAATGTCAAACTTTCAAGCCACTAAGAAAAGTAACATATGTAGAAGATATAATTCTATACGAGAATGTAGTACGAAATTTGAAGCATTTATTAAGTTGTTTAACCTCTGAAAATATCTTGGGCATGTACTTTTTATATACACCAAATAAGAAGCTAGTAGATGAAAACAAAGAAAATTAGTTGCAGAGAAAATTGTGCATGATCTATAAAAACATGTCAACATAATGAAGCCAAGTTGTTAATATTTATTATCTCTAAGGCTTGGGTACTTATATCAAGAGTTGGTGTTGGAAGTGAGTCTGAGAAAAGAGAAAGGACCTTAGTAAGCAGGTCTGGAGCAACTCTTCAAGGACATTTACATGAGTGTAAACCCTAAGTACAAGTTTCCTTAACGAAGTTTCAAAGTTTTAATAGGCTGCTGCAATCTACAAGCAGTTTGGTTATCGAACAGGCCCTAGGCAGTATGCAACTTCATATGTAGGCCAATGAGTAGGTAGCTTGTCTTTGATAATATTTAAAACTAAATAAAATTCATAGGAAGATGAAGTAGAAAATCAGAAAGAAAACAATAATGTTTAGAAAAATGAAGAATTATTATAGAGAGTGGAGTTGGGGGAGGGGAGGTGGAGAACAACAAGAGGAGGGGAAGGAGGAGAAGAGAGGTGGAAAAAAATTATCTTGAATGGTGTCTGCTGCCATCTATCTTGTTGCCAACTCTTGCCACTTGGATGTCTGTTACCACTTTCCATCTATTTTCTGCCTTTGAAGATCACCGATTACCACAACAAGAGGAGGCAAAGGAGGAGAGATGTGGAAGAAGATTATTGAGAGTGGTGTCGGCTGCCACCTATCTTGCTGCCATGTCTTGCCAAAATTGATGTGTGCTACCTCTTTCTATCTATTCTTTGCCACCCAAAGATGACCCATCACCATCTGCCTCTGCTGCACCGAAGTGTTTAGCTTCCATTTGCCAGTTATCTTCATAGCTGTGTAAGGTTTTTGTACCCCATGCTCAGTTCACACATGACCTAGGCCAGTCTGCTAAATACATATACCAGCTGCCATGCACCCTGTGCTCAGTTCACACACGACCTCATCCAGTCCACTAAATTCACAGACCAGTCACCATAAGCAACCTGCATCCAACTGGGCATTTCTGTGTTATACAACTACTTTTCTTATTTCTAGTTTATATAACTTGAGAATAGATGCATCTTTAATTGTTTAAACATGCATTGCACCTGTATCAGCTGTTTCTCTTTGAAAAATTATACCATGCAGATGAGTTTTTGTTTATGATGTTTTGATTTACTAAAAATGAATCATGCAAAGTTCTGAGTAATTGTTTTATCAGTGCTTCAGACAACAACCAGTCATCTCAGCACAAAATAGATTTGTTTTGTACCAAAAATTAGTGAAGATTTAATGATACTTCTGACCTTCTGACTTCTATTATTGCCAAATAAATCGCAGAAAGACAAGAAGAGAAAGTTGATCCTATACTTGATTGGGTACAATCTGAATTTGGGTTTAAGCCGGTAGTGTACTCCAGCTTTTTTGGGGGCAAGCAGGATGATGGTCTAGCTAAGGCTATTGAAAATGTTCTGAAGAAAGCAAGGGACTGCGAATTAGCAGCAATTGATGCAATGGCTGCTGCTGCACATTCTCTGATCATTCCTCTGGGAATTTTTCACCGGAGGCTGGGGATTGAGGAGGCCATTGAATTGATCAGGCTTGAAGAAGACTTGCAGGTTTGCATTGGATATTGATTTCTCATGAGTGTGTGATCCATTTGTGTTCCTTGTCACATGTCAGTTTTCAACTTTGCCATGTTTGTCTGTTTAGGTGGACAGATGGGGCCTGGTTGAAGGAGGTCATGATGTTGATATTGCTGATCTGCAGATGCAAATCTCGTCTGCTGCTGTGTTTCTGGGACTTTCACAGTTGTAGTGCTGATTCTTCGTTTTGTTTCAAGCTTCTTATGATGTTGGTAGCTGCTTATCATGTGACAGAAAATGTAATCCCTGCTACATGTCCTGATATCTGAGATAAGTCAATAAAAACAAAATTTAAATGCGGTGAGATTCCCTGTGAAATTTTGAACTTTGTAATTTTTGTGATTGATATAAAAATGTAAGGTATGTTTGAGCTGCATCTACAGGACTAGATCTGTTGTGGTTATAAATGTGAGAAAATATCTGACAATGGTCCTTGATGGCTCAAACTTATGGAAAATTTTGTAACTTCAGTGATTTTGATGCAAATATAAAAATGAGGATCCATGAAGTCAACACCAAATAGGGGGGATAAAGCTTGATGGTTATGATTATGTCCCTCCTAGGGCTTCACTGGTTAAGATATTGTAAACTTATCATCTGATGATTGTTTCAAGGATTGCATATCAACGTATGCTCCATCTTTTAGCTCTTAACGCTCCAAAATGCTTGACCTACAACTTGTAGCCATTTAAACTGGCTTTGGGTGGCCGTATGCCCATGTACGCAGGATAAGGTTCACAAAGGGTTTTAAGTTGTGAAGGTAAAGGTGCTGGAAGAAGGTGTATTGTGACCAGAAACTTCTCGGGAAAATGGGGATTCAGCATTTCTCCCAAGTAAGTTATTTTCATAATCCCAGTTTTTTCCGGACTTCTGTTCTCCTATATTCCTTGGTCTCCACAATTTACACTTCACGTTGCTGCTATCTTCCCATCCTAAACCCGCCCCCTATTCTTTATCTTATAGCAGTGCATGCAGTCATCCAAACAGCCCTTAATGTGCATGAAAATTGAAATTTAGAAGGCTACACTTTGGCAACTTTTGTAGCTGTCGTTCAGATAGTGATATTGGCCACAAGGGGGACAAGCCACAAAATTTTCTGGTTTTCAGCTGTTGCTGGTTCTTTTCCTATGGTGGTTAATTCTGTTTTCAAGGTGTAAGATGTCCTCTTCTTTTATATCATGTGAATATATAGCAACAGATACTTGCATTTTCATCGACAGCAGAATGTCAAAACACATTCCAAGCATGTTGATTTTTCCTGCATTTTATATAAAACTTTATTGAACCAAAGTTTGTGCATATCAAATGAAAAAATTGGTAAATGCTTAAAGAGTTATATCTTTATGAAAGATGTTGTACATTCATAAATATTCATCAAATGACCCTAATTTATTAAATTTTTCAAAAAAATAGCATGTGATATTATAATCACATATTTATAACAAAAAATACTTATTGCATTATTATTAAATTAGTTACCTTTTATGTAACACATATTAGCTTCTAATCATTTTTATTTGGTGATATTTTAAAAGTAAAGAAAACAGAGATATTTGATATTTATTATGATGACAAGTTATCTGTTTGCGTATTCATCATATTGGCTTATCACAACTCTATATTATCAAGAAAGAAAATCTACTTGGTGAGCTGGATAACCAACTTAGATAGCTAGCCCCCGAAGGTTAACAATTGTGCTTGAGAAATCTTGTAACTTTGAACTGACAATAGATTACCTGTTCACCATGTTAAAAGAAAGCTAGCACATATAAATTGACTCAGAGAAAGAACAACAACGTTTCAGATTTTTAAAATTTGTGCTGCACTCATATTGTATTTGATACTTCATCATCCTCAGTTTGCCATCTTTTCTAGTAATTTACTTTCCAATCACCCTCATCATGTCATTTATTGCCCATGATGTCCTGGGTTGCCAAACCTTGGGTTAGTTAATTGTAATGCTTGTGTTTCGAAGGCTTGAAGTTTCTTCATCACTCTAGGCTTGCGATATTGTGATTGCTCAACAGAGAGAGTTCTGTGATTCAAGTATATGTCTTCCACTATAATACCCAACAAGTGGACTCTGTGCTCACCAAATTTGCTCTCTTGCACAACGCAGTAATATCACATTGATGGGCACAAGGTCAAAAGTTATGTCAGTGCAGTGATTAATGATCTCAACCTTTTTAAACTATATATTTAGAACCAAATAATTTTCCTAGGAAAGTAATGCAGGCATAATGGGATCATATGCTATATTTTCTCATTTACTTCTATTGCTAAGGTTTACCACTGATTAATTTCACAAGTCAGGGATCCCTGAAATAGACCTTAGGCTATATGTGATCAATTTTACTGGATATAAAAACACTCATGAACTTAATATCTGTACTGTTTTTGCTCTATGTTTGCAAATACCTTTTTGTTTATGATAGTTATCTTCCTTTATTGGCATGTCCATTGAAGCTGTTTTATATTGAATTGTTTTCAACATGATATCTGGTAAAAATAAACTACCTCCAAACTATATGTTACTTTGAACGTCATAACAACCTCTCCTTCATCATGAAATTGTGTTGTACTTCACTCTGTCTCCAAGTCTATCTGATATATAAACCCTTCTATGGGGCTTGTCCTGCAGTAATGAGCTTCATTTGATCATAATCCTGAAATCTGGCATGCTAAAGAGTCATTTACCCCTGTAAAGAGAAGATCTTGGGCATTTGCGATGGATGTGAGCAGAAGAACAGACAGCTGTGAAAATTTTCAGTTATTTATATAACTTGATAAATGCACTACTAGTGCAATGCTCCTATTTAAGAAAGGTGGCATTCAGGACAAAGGTTTTCCATCCACATATTAACAGCAATGGAACCATTTGCCTTGTTATCTTAAAGGGGCAATGGAGCCCTGCGCTTACCATTTCCATGGTTATTCCTGCTTTTTTCCTTGTAGAGTCTTTTACTCAATTTGATGCTCATAGCAAGTTCATTATCTGCAAGTCAGTCAAACCAAAACTTTGTACTGAGTTCGTTTGACTCCATGGCTCTCACGGCATTTAATGCTGTGAAACCCATGTCCCTGCACAGCTACTCCATTTTTTCACTTCACAGATACTCCCTTTGTTAATGTACACTCCCAACTCCTCTTCTTGGAGGAACATTGTAATGCTCCTATTTCTCTTTTAAAGAGAGAGAAGAGAGTCCAAGCAAGATACGTACGTTTAGCCAAAAAGATCACAGAAGCACCGTGTAAAAGATGAGGATTGTCGAATACCGGTTTGGTTGACTGCCACCCGGGAGTTTGCTTTATATTGCATTTGAGATTTGAGATCCCGTATATAACTACAGCTTTTCTGCCACGTTTCCTCTAAATTTCTAACATTGCCGACAAATAGGATCTGGAGAAGAGATGTAGATTTTATCATCTAATCTTATATTTATAGGACTGTTTTCTGGCAAAGAGGGACCAGTTAGTGGTGTATTACAGAGCACATACTACTGCTTCATGTTCAACAGCATTTATGCTTAATATTTTTCTTGGTCATATTTACATGCATTTACGCATACCATAAAATAATATATTACAAGTAATCTGGCTGTTTTGATTGAAATTATCGAGAGGATTTTTTAACTACCACCATTGTCAAGCTGCTATCTAGTTTTCTGTTACGCTTTACTGGACCACATAATTTTCAGTGTCATAATTTTTGGTTGTTTTCCAACTTCCAACGTTATTAAGTTGTATGCGGTAAGCTAACTTGGTCTTTTCTTCTGGTGGACCATTGAGGCATATTTATTCGTTTGTATGCGGTGAGCTAACTTGGTCTTCAAGTCTTGTGTCTTTTTCCCTAGCATCTGGCTGTTGGTCCAGTCAAGGCTCAGTCTGTCGCGGACTCTGTCTCCTATGCGCTCAATGGTCCAAGTTCTGATGAATTAATGAAGGATATGGAATGGGGGTCAATGGCATCTCCTTAGTAGAACAGTGTGCCATGTCTGGCGGTGCACCGGCCTCTTGGAGTCTTTAAATTGAAGTACTACTATTCTGGCTGCCAACTTAAAGTCGTACCCACCGCCCAACATTGTTCAGCCTGTGCCTGCTGGTGAATGATACCATAGAGGGAAAGTGGCAGATTGTGAAAGTGTAGATATTTATGGAGCGATGTCTCAAGGGAGCAGAAGGTGGATTGGATTGTCAGTTTAGGCCAGTCATTGTGTCCAAGGGGCTCTGGCTGATCGATTAGCTCTTGTTTCAACTATAACGTAGAGCTAAAGGTATCCCCTCTGAGAGGGGTATTGAAGCCTCTATAATCTAAGTTAAGATTGCTTGATTATCTTTATTTTTCAGGTATAGGATTGTGAGAGAGGGATAGAGAGTATATGAAAAGTATATGTTCATTCTCCCGTTACAATAACATGCACAAAAATATCAATAATATTTGAACTAGTATAGTAACAATATGGTAAATAAGCTTAATGTTCCCTTTCAAATTCACAGTGGTAAAGTAGAAGCCGGCTTGAGTTTGAAAAGCAGATTACGAAAGTGTTTAGATGGATGTGTTTTCATGAAAATATCAACAATTTGGTCAAGTAAGATGATTGAAAACAGTGCCACGAACAATGTGTCGGTGCACAAAATGATAATTATTTTCGATATGTTTAATGGCTTTCGTAAAATATCATAATTAGCAATTTGGACAGCACTTTGATTGTCATAATGAAAACAATCGCACCAAAATGTTTAACTCCTGTACCTTTTAACAACCAATATAACCAAATGAGCTCCCGAATAGTATCTGCAATGGCACGATACTTAGCCTGAGTATTGGATCTAGCATTAATTATTTGCTGCTTGCTTTGTTAGGATATAGAAGAATCTCCCAAAAAGAAATAGTAGCCAATAGTTGAGTGTCTATTAGTGGGCTCCTGTGCCCTAATAAGCTCATGTGCCTTATCAACATTTGAGTAGGTATATAAATCAAGAAATGAGTGTGTAGAAAACTAGAGACCATAAAATAATGCATCCTTAATATAATGGAGAATGTAGAGCACAGTGGTAGTGGATGATGTGCTAGCTAATAAATAGTAACTAACTAGACGAATAGCATGCACAATTTTAGGATGGGTAATAGTCAAATAAACTAAACTCCCAACCAATTGTGAATATAGGATAGCATCACTTAGTGGTGTGCTTTTCGAGGGAGTGAGTTTTAGCATTAGGCTAAGAGTGAAAATGGTTCAGGTTAGACTAGGTCATGAGTGATCCTGACCCAATCTGATTCCTTGATTAGATTCTAATCTTGAACTCAGTGCCAATTCAATAAAAAATTAGGTTGGATCGGGTTGGGTCCACGGTCAAAATTTTTGACCCAATGGATCATTTGGGTCGGGTCAGGTTCAAATATAACCCAGTCCCAACTTGAAAAATTCAGATTTGAGATCGGGTCTGGGTCAAACATAGTAAATTATGTTTTAATTACTACATAACCAACTATTATTAGCTACACAAAATAGATAATAAATAATATTGCTCTCAAAATAAATTAGAACATAAATATAATTTTACATCTGTCTTTATGTTAAAGTCATGCTCAAACAAATCTTAAATTATAACCTAGAGATTCAAATAGGTTTGGATCCTAACGGTACACTAGATTTAGATCGGATCGGGTCTGAATTTAGCAAACCTAGACTCAACATAAAAAATAAAATATATCTAATTTTAGAACTTGATCTGGCCTTACGGGTCTTTAAAAATAGGTTGGATTGGGTCTAAGTGGGTCAGGCTAGATCAGCTCACAGTCGACCCCACCCTTTTGCAACCTTATCAAGAGAAGTTGGAACAATTTTATGATCAGTCAAGTCAGCATTGGAAATCAAAGTAGAAGCTATGTAGCTTGGGAAAGACAATATCCATCGGGGCAACAGGGGACCTCAAGATCAAGAAAAAAGAAATGAGAGGATCAAGATCTTTCGTTTCAAAATGCTGATTGAGAAACTATTTAAGATTAAAAATACTAGCAAAATTATCATCCATAATAATCATATCATTCACATATAGCAGTAAAAAAATAGTCCTTTAGTTGTTCGACGAGCAAGGAGTACATAATCATATGAATCGAAAATGAAACCAAACTGACTAGCAATAGTATTGAAGTTAGCAAATCAGCCTCATGGACCTTGCTTGACACCATACAAAGTTTTCAGACTTTGTTTGGAAGATGACCGAGACTAGAAGGAGATTGCATACATTCCTCTTTAGCAATAGAAAGGGATTTTTTGTGTAGCTATGAGTGCTAGCAGGCTTTGAATAGAAAAATGAGTGATTAATGCAAAAGAATTCTTTATAGTTGATATCGTATTCTTGTGTAAAGCTTTTTGCCAGCAGATGGGCTTCATTCTGTTCCACATATCCATCTATCCATGTATTGATTTTATAAATCTATTTGTAATCTATAGCAATTCTATCAGGAGGAAGATCAACTGGATCGCACGTATGAGTTTTATCCAAGGCCTTCATTTATTTTTGCCATTGCCTGCCTTCAAATGGGATTAGTACTAGTCCCATAATAGGATTGAGGCTCATGTATGAAAATATGGATGGAAAAATAATCATAATCATAAAGATGAATAGATAGTTCTCTTACTCTACTCACCCGAGTAGAGCATCGAAATGATAGAGGAGAAGAAGACGGTGGATACGACTTAGTATTGGAGGAAGGATCATAGTTAGGATCATCCATCGGAGCTGACAGCTTAGGAGAAGCCGTATAAGTGACATGAATGAGCTCATTAAAAGAATTGTCAGGAGAATCTTCTGAAAACAACTCAATAGGAGAATTTGTAAATAATCGAAAATGAGATGTAAGAGGAAAATGGAACGATGACATTGTGAAAAATATTTTATGTCCCCAAAAAGAACATGATGAGATGTATGAAGCCGGTTTGAAATGAAATCTCAACATCTGTACCCTTATGCTTAATTCCATACCTAAGGAAACAACATTACTGTATATAAGGTTCTAGTTTATTATGTTCATGGGGTCGAAGAAGAACAAAATATGTACAACCGAACACTTTAAGGGTACTATAGTTAGGAGGGGTATGTTCATATGAATAGAAGGAACTGAAGGATTCTTGAACCATGCAATGATCTGAAAATTTTTTCAAAACCGGTTCAAAATTGGGTGAATTTGATGGTCAAAGAAACGGGATTGATCTGGTCAACACTTACTAAACCGGTTGACAATAGATGACGATGCATCAAATCACATGACATGGCAGATCACATACTGATGTGGCTGATGATGCGGCAGCTAATGTGGTAGGCTAATGCGGCAGCTAATGTGATAGGCTCACATGTCCATTTACATGGCTACTTACCTAGCTACTAATGTGATACTTGCCTGGACTAGGGACTACTTGAGTTAACTGGATTTGGTCCTAGGCCAGATCCCTCTTCCAGATTCACTTGAGATGGGTCCAATCCGCTTGGGCGTGGTCCCCCTTTTTCCTTGCGAGGGCTTGGATCCACATCCTAATCACGGCCGCTGTATTGCATGCACCAGATGCAATTGGACCGCGCAAATCCCACGGTGAATAACACACCACGCGACCTCTTGTATTTCATCGATTCTCGATTGCGTGCTCTCCACCATATATATGCTTCAGGATTTGTCCTGATTCACTCGCATCTGGTGCATGCAATAATTTCTCCCAATCACGAGGTGACATCGAGTCGTTAGGTGGCTGCAATGAGAGCCTATCGAGCATCAGGGCGTCAAAAGTCCTGCCGGGGTTCGCTAGGGTGTTGAGAGCTCGTCGGCTCGTGTCAAGGTACTTGCTGAACTCTTAGTGGGACTTCTAGGAAGTAGGTCAAGCCAGGCTCGAGGGCGGTGGCTAGACCAAGTGGGACATCCACGAAATAGGTTAGGTTGGGCCAGCTCGAGGGTGGTGGCCGGATCAACCGCGACCATGGTACTACCTCAAAGATGATGACCGACTGGTGTGACACCAAGACCCGCCCACTCTTGCTGCAGAGTACAGGGTGGGCCATGCCCTTCTGGTCGCACTGGACCCACTGTTTAGTGGTGGAGAGAGAGGAGATCGACAAGGGCTCCTACCTCAAGTGAGTAGAAGGAGATTGAGGAGAGGGAGTGGAAGCTCCTATCTGAGGTGAGTAATAGAAGAGACAACTGGGGATGACTTTGATTGGGCTTCAGTGACCGTTGCTGGAAGTTGCCAAGACCGACCTGGGAGGGATCATGTGGAAGTGAAAGGACTTTGGAGGCTCCCATGGCCTGGATGAAGGTCGTGATCGAGGAAAAATTGAGAATTAGGGGATCGATGGCTCCGATACAATGTAAAAGAGATGGTAAAAAGATAGTCAATATGCTTAATAAGGATGAAGATATAGTCTACATGATGCTGATGTATTGGCTAAAATATAGACCTTGGTGCAACAATGTGATTTAATGAGTAGAATTATGGTGCCTAGTTGGTCAATGAGCACCTGAGAGTGAAAGCTAATGAACTTGCCTAGTTAAGTTGCTACAATATTGGGGGTTACTAAAATAGTAGAATAAAGTAAAATAAAAAAAAAAACTATGACCTAGAGGGATCTACGTTTTTCTTGTCTTAGAACTGGTCCTTAGGTAGAGGGACTGCACAATGGATTCAATATTTGACCCATTTTCTCTCATATCTATCACTTATGCATGAAGGACAACACGATGGAAATCAGCATCTACTAATATAACCCGAACTGTTGGACAGGGGCTCAGTGTTTCTCCCTTGGCAATCAAATGCTTCTCAATAAACGAAATATACTAGTGAACTGTAACGCTCCCGTGTTTGTGTGTCGGCTAACATGTGATCATGTGTCTCCGATTAGTACTGCCATTTACAGTAAGTTTGCAGAGCTACATTAGCATAGGCATGCTCTCTATTTACAAAATGCCATGTTTGCGTGTGTATTTTAGCAAGAACCACTTTGCCCAGACAGATAAGACGGGGAGGTGCTGTGGTACTCCTTCATACTTTTTTATAAGAAGGTGCACGACATCTTGATCGTCCAATGGATGAGGGTATTTAGGAATTTCTTCTTAATCGATTAGCAACAGATTAAATGCAGGTTACCAACTTTTTTTATTTATTATGTTTTTCTAAAAAAAAGATTGTTTCATTGTTTTCTTTCATCTTAGCCTTGTTGCCCTACCGTGCTCTTGAAGGCATAGGTGGTGGGCGATGCACGATGGTTGTGGTGCTGGAGACAGAGAGAGAGTGAGGAGGAAAAAGGCCTGGTGCTGGAGTTGGAGGGCTAGTAGGGGCCTCCGTATTGCATGCACCAAATGCGATTGGACCGCATCAAATCCCACGGTAGATAATACGCCACACTATTCTTTGTATTTCACTAATTTTTGATTGCGTGCTATCCATCATCCATATGCTCCGAGATTTATCCTAGTTCACTTGTACTTGATTAGGGCTGGAAGTGGGCTCGGGCATCGGATTGGGCTGGCTTTGGGTCGGGCTTCGGCTCGGTCCGAAACTATTCAGGCAAGGCTCGAGCCAAAAAAATAAGACCTGTTTTGCTTTCAGGCCATGCTCGGGTAGACTTTTGGCTTGGCCCGGGCCTAAGCCCGAACTCAGGCCCAAAATTCGGCCCTGCCCCCATGCTACTTGGATGTCCCTCTTCGGCAAGAAATCGAGACAAGTTTCGAGATTCTCCCCGGCCCCTACTCCAATGTCGGCGGACCAAAATATCTCTACGGTGAGGGGTGGCAGCGACCAGTTCCATAGCTCATTGGGACATTCAAGATCGATCAATGACATCTTGTAGTCGGCATCGGCGGTTGTGGTATGGGGTGCTAGTGAATCGCAGAAGCTCTCGATGAAGCCGTCGGGAAGCACTGCCACCTTCGATAGTCGGTCGGCGAGGAAGCCATCCATCTCAAGATGGGGGAAAGTGGTGGTGGAGAGAGAGGGTTTGGGGTCTGACCGGTGGAAGGTGAAGCCAGAGGCGAAGGCAAGAACCTAGCGTTGTGCTGGCTTGCGAGCTCCTTCACTCCACCGTGCTCCATCGTCGCGGATGGTGCTGACATGGTGAAGTGGGGGCTCCTCTGGCCATCGACCGCAAAGGTCAGTTTGTCCTGGATCTTGTCTTAAAGATCCAGCGTCAGGAGTCGGACGAACATGGTCTCCGTCTCGAGGCGGGACAGTCTCATCGAGAGGAAGTCCTCATAGACCTCCCCCTTCTCTGCTCCTCCCTCCTCTCCCTTGCCTCCTCCCCCGCTCATCCCCTCCCTTCCTCGATTCCTTCACAACAAGCTCCTATTGTGCCTGATTCGGGTTTGGATGTGGGCCAGCCCAATTGGGTTCGGGCCGATCTCGAGCTCGGATAAGGCTTGAGCTTGTATTTTGCTAAAAAAATCGGGCCTAAGCTCGATCCGAAGCTCAAAAAATTATTTCAGGCTGGGTCAGCCAGGGATAGGATCTGGCTTGGCCCAGTTTCAGCCCTACACCTGATGCATGCAATAACTTCTCCTAGTAGGAAGTAGAGTTGGTGGTGAAGGAAACGGTCAAGGACTTATTTGTACATCAAGATGCTGAGGACTGTGAAATCCTTGAAACACAAAACTGTCGCACCTTGGCGGTGGAGGACTGGATCTTGATCTTCCATCACTATTTGATCTTGATCCTGTTCCACAGGTGGATCTCACAATCTTGGTTTTGGGTTTATTAGCACTTGCAGCCTCTATGATTGGCTAGTTGAAGAGGGAGCTGAGATCGGAGGAGCAGGGGCTGGTGGGATGGAGTCAATGTAGTGTTTTGCAATGCCAAGGCGGATCTCATGGTGGACTTTGGTGAGGGCTTGGAAGAGAAGGATGGGCTCAGCAATGCCAAGGTCAGAACAATATTGTGAGTACTCAGGCAAATGTGTATTTAGTCCTATATCGATTATTTACTGAAAAATCTTAGATATTTATATAAGATCAAATAATCTAAATAATATCTTTTGACTAGTCCTTTTAGACTCGGTCCATAACTCATATGGACTAGGAGATACTGTAGCATACATTAATTGAATTGACTACGAACCGATCATGGTATTTATGAATGGATACATGGATTTAACCTTTAGCTTGATGAGAATGTCGGGGCTTTAATAGAGAGAGTATGTGAGGATCCATATGGGTATGTATTTAGTCCCATATCAGTTATTCGTTGGAAAGATCTTGGATACTTATATAGAGTTAAGGAATCCAAATAATATCTTATGGCTAGTCTTTTTAAATGAGGTTCTGAATTGTTATAGATATTTTCTTCCTCTCCAATGAGTAGATCTTATGGTAGATCTCGATGGGGCTTTCTTCTTGCACCCCTCTCCTCGGCCAACTACACTCCCTCCTCTCCATGTTTTCCAATGCCACCACCTCTTCCTTCTCTTCAACCTTTCTATTTGATATTGCTGTTATTATTGCTATTGTTGCCCACTACCTACACCTCGAAAGATTTGCTCCTCCTCGTGTGGCCCTCCTCCCCCTCCTTGTGTGGCCTTTCTAGCGCATTGGAAATGGGGGGGGGATGTTTGAAAAAAGCTCACGAGACTCAAGATAATTATCATACCTATTGTTTCTGCAAGGCTTCAGGTCGAGGAGTAGCGAGGTTGGTAGTGATCCAAGGTGTGAGCTCAGTGGTCGGTGATGATCCGAGGAGATTAGATGCCCTTGAGATTTACAAAAAAAGTTCAATCATCAAAGATTTTTCAGTAAAGGATCTTTCGATGCTTAAGTTAGCTGGAGCATTAGAAACAGTGAGGGAGAATTTTAGTAAGAGTATGCTTTCTTAGCCCAAAAAAGCTTACCATAGGATCCTTTGTGATCCTCTTTTATAGTGAAGAGAAGAAATACGTTACCTCAATTATCAATAACTGTCATAGAGAATCATGGCCCATGATGTTGTTGTGGGTAGTGGGTGATTAATGCATTAACTTTGCACTCTACATTTTGTTATAACCATCAGGAGTAACTTCTCATCATTTAAGGGATATGGTGTTGGCCCATGTTCTCCTTGTAACGGCTCAATATCCCTAAGTCTTCTAACGTCGTTGGCTTGAGTCCGACTAAGAGGTCGGTAATAATACAATGCGGTTGTCGGTAGTTGGCCAAGGATGATGTTCAAAGGTAAAGTTTAATGGGGTCGTTCACTTTCTCCTGCCTTTAAGGGATCTAAGTTGGGACAATAGCGATGAGGGTTCTCTCGTAGGAGCAAGACATCCAGATGATGCTCACCACCGAGGTCCAGCTCAGTGTAGAAAGAGGACATCCAGATGATGCTTATTATTGAGGTCCACCTCGGGATGCTTGCTACCGAAGTCTACCTCAAAATCTTGATTATTGGCCAATAAGTGTACCTGAAGAAGAATTCCAAGGACAAAAGCTGAGGTGGTATAACCTCATGACACTTGTCCTGTACTTTCAAGCTTGAGGTATTTACCTCAGGTGAAGGAAGTAATAATCCTCGAAAGGAGTCCACGGCTTTTGTCTGTTCTAGGTGAATCATCCGAGTTTCTTAGGTTTCAGGTAAATCATCGCATATCTTCATGAGTTTTGAAGCTGATTCAATGCATCATTTCATAAATTTTGATGTCGATTCGATGTGTCACTTCGCAGATTGTATCCTAATTATTAGGAAGATACGATGCTTTGCAAATCCCATAGCATTTATAAGGGATGGGCGGCTCAAGGTAGAATATCAATCTGATTTGAAAAGCCAAGATTTGGTAGTTATGGACTGGCTAATCGCAAGTTGCCATGTGTCAAGTGTTAATCGATTCGACAACATCTCCCACAGATAGATCTACGTGGCCAAATTGGAAGAGTGCTAGTCACAAGATAGGGTGGTCCTAATCTATGCCATGTGGCTGATAGCTAGCGATTTGGAGCTCCAATTTGGACCGTTGGTGCATAGTGTAAATAGGTCTGTTCTTCCTTTGTTTTTATTTTTTCAGCTAGCTGCTTCCACTGCACATCTAGCTAGTTGCTTCTACTACTTTCACGTCTAGTTTGCTGGAGAGGTTTTTTTATTATCACCCATGCCTTCTTCTCTGGCTTCGATGAGCTTTTCTATCTGAAACTCCTTTTTTGGTTGGTCTCCTTGCTTCCCAATTTTCATTATTTTAATTATTTTCTTTTCTATCCAATCTTTTTGATTTTCTATTTTCTTCTTCTCAATATCTTCTGGTAGTCAGGCTAGGGGTGGGAGCCATTGAGGTAGCCGGAGCTCTTGGCCACCTCCTCCCTGAATTAGGTCCAAGGATAGTCCTCGGATCACTATCAAGGTAGGCTCTTTGTTAGGGCGTCGAAGCTTTGAATCCTATACTTGGGGCCCCGACAATAAGGAGTCGACTATCTCTGAAGCTGACCTCAGAAGGCTTCGATCTTTATACTTATCTCTTTCTCTTTCTGACTGAAAGTTTTGAGCTGGGAAGATCGTATCTCTAGTGCTCTGGAGGATCGAGTCACCTTGTATGAGGAGTCTCTGAGCCAATCTTTGTCTTCCTCTTTATTCCTTTGCCAATAACATTCTTGATTTCTTTAAAGTCCTTCCAACTCAGATCACTTCAAACTCTATTCGGATGATTGTCATTTTTATTATTTTATGTGACTGGCCCAGCATCCAGTCGAGTACTTTGATCTTTAGAGTGTTGTTCACTTTGAAGAAGTATCCCTATGAAAAAAGATGATGGTACTTCTCTACTCAGTATGGATGCAAGTTTATCACTGGGCTTCCTACTTCTATCCACGGCTAGAAGAGCCATTTCTTTTTTATTTCCTCAGATCAACCTTAAGGCTTCAATTGGGTCTGAGGTGATCATTGGCTTTCTCCAAATAAGGAGAAGTCGGTCCTTTCACAGGATGAGGAGGATTATCATAAGCTGCTCGATATCGAAGTACCTCAGTTGAATGAGCTTTGATTGAGTAGATGCTTTATGAGGTCGACCTTAGCCCGATGCTTCCTCGGGGTATGGCTAATTCTTTCACTTTGTAGATCATGTAGTCGTATTTGATTCTGGCATTGGTCTTTTATCTTCGGTCTTACATTAATGATGAGGCCCATACTTGAGTCTATCCAAGTAGTCCTATAGAAGAAAAGATCAGATGCATTTGGGAAAAAGTCTTCAACAAGGAAGAAGTCAGAGTTGACATCAATGAGGAAGAAGTCAAAGCCAATGATGTCAACTCTGACCCCTCCAGTCTCATCAACTCTTTCAACTCTTTCAGCCTCTACTTAATCAACAGGAAACTCAAGCACCAACCCCATCAAGATCGATGATGTCTCTGAAGTCGTCGTGGTGCTTCCACTGAGGGTGGTTCTCCTAACCACCCCGAAGTGGTCCGAGCTCTGACTCTATCTCCTACTTGTGGGACCTTGTCTCCAACAAGATTAGGGTCTCTTCCTCTCTCCCCAATTGTGCTGATTCCATCAATTCGGCTTGGAGCTAGTCCCTCCTCATCTACAACTGAGGATGATTTTATTACCTTAGAAAAAAGGGTACGGAGGGATGATTCGGCCTTCTAAAACCATCAGCTCATGCAGGAGCTCATGAGGATGCTGTTGCTATCATCGAACTGGTCTAAGATGAAGTTCCGACCTTCGAACAAGGTCTTGTCTGCTTTATTTAGCAATCTCCTTATGGTGAGTTGTCAAGTTGATTTTTATTTCTCATGCTTTTTAGAAATCTGACTTTGATTTTTTTTTTTGCAGATGATTCATGGCATCTCCCACCTTGGCAAAAGACTCATCGAATTCAACCTTGTCAAGTGAAAGCTTGAAGGGGACTCCATGATGCCGAGGCCTAGAAGAAGGCCGTAGAAGAGTCCAAAGCAATGGATGAGAAGGAAGTGTCTTGGATGAGGTCCGAGCTCCTAGAGGCATAGGAGAGGGTCGGATAGCTCAAAGGCTATATGGCAGTGAAACACGGTATTGTCGAGGCTCGACAACAGAATGTCACCAGCCTGGAAAAGGCCCTGGAGCTTGGTAAGGCGGTGATTAAAGTTGCCAAGGAGAAGGTGAAGCTGATCGAGGCTCGAGCGGAGGTCGAGAAGGCGAAGGTAATAGCCAAAGCCAAAATGAAGGCCATCAATGAGTTTAGAGTCTCACTAGACTTTGAGATCGAGATCACGATCGCATATGGGTACGGGTTCGATGCCTGAAAGGCTTAAGTTGTCCGAGTGCTCTCGATTAGACCTTGATGCTTTTGGGATCGAGGTCGAGGAAGAGGATTAGCATGCCCAACTTGAGTCAGAGATCGAACCATTGAATGAGCCTGCAACTGAGGCTATCCCTATGCCGATCGTCGTGGAACCTCCCACTATCGAGCCAATCACCAAAGCCGAAGCTGAAATCAAAGTGGTGGCCAAGCACAGCATCGAAGTCCTAGCTGAAGATAATTGAAAACCCTTGTATTTTTATTTCATTTGTCTTCGATATTTTGTATATAAACTTTTGAAGTAATGAAATTGCCTTTTTCAAATTCTGATGTGGATGCTTACTTGATAAATATGTTGAACTGGTGTTGAAATGAAAGTTCTCAAATCGAATTCGATGTTTGATTTGTCTGCCTATCGGGGCTGTTTTTTTAATGTCGATCCATGATTGTTTCTAGGCATAAATTTTGCTAAGTTGTAAGCATCATTAGATATCCAATCTCATTTTGTTTGGTTAGAATATTTTAGAGATCAATCTATTCGAGATCGATGCCCATGACAAGAGTTCGAAGTTGAAGTTATGTGTTGGTCGAGGAAGATTTCCGAGGTTGATCACAAGTAGATCATTTGGCAGAAATTTTACCAAGTTAATCGCATCGTGCGCTTTCCAACTTAAAAATAAGTCTTCAAATTTCTTTCGAGATATTAGCTTGTAGAGATTCTTGTTGGAATTCGAGATTTGGGGCATACATGTGTGTTTTAAAGCTTTATTTTTTTAAACACCACAGTGGAATACAAGATTAAAATACTTTTAATCTGAATCATTCATGCATAAAAATATAAAATCACAAAGATCTTGTTCATGTGCTGAAATTGACATATGTTAAAATTCAGATTGTGATCAAATCATATACCTGTTTCATAATTTTTTCTTCAAATATGAAAATTTGAAAGAGAAAAATTTTTTTTCTAGCCATACAAGTGTCCGGCCTCTATGAATATCCACTCAGGATGAGCCTGGAACAGTCATCTTCAAGTTGAATTTTCTTCTTTAAGAAAATTCAACCTGCTGAATCTGAATGAAGCTTGGATCGTGATCAACACTTGATCTCTTTTCTTGATCTTCTTCTTCTCTTCTTCTCTTGCCTTTCTCCCCTACTTTATGCTGCTACCAAGCTCTGAAAACCAACAATGGAGAGACGCCCAATAGCTTGGGCGTGAGGAAGAAGTGGAACGTTAAGGGAGAAGAGAGGGAGAGAGGAAGAGAAGGCGTGGGGGTCTCCAGAGGTGGTGTGAGACTGCTGGTTTAGATGCTCTAGGGATCTTAGGGGAGGTCCCTTTAAATAGGTATGAGAATTGAATCCTATTCAATCTCATAATACAAGTCCTACTTGCATTAGGTTTCTTAATAACTTAAGTTATTCAACTTACATTAAGAATCTTATTAGATACCAACTCTTGGAACCCTTTTATCCAATTATTCACATCTTCTTTTACATTCAAGGGATACCCTATATCAGATTAAAAGGTCCTCTAATTATGGGACATGCCCAACTTGATCCAATCAAGGTGGTGCCCTATAATAACTATCAACAAATATTAATTAGGGACTTGCACCCTAATTTAATTGATTCATAACCTTAGACACCCAATAATTGGAGTCTAATGAATCTAATTTATTTCAGTTATTTGCAGGTAATTAAGTTTGAATTATCTTATCAAATAAAAAATTTAAATAAAAAAAAAAAATTGGGTCCTACCATGTGCTAGCAAGATTATCTTGAACCCAATCAGATTTCTCTAAATCTAATTGATACTTCATAAGCTCAATTGCTAATTCCAGACCTAATTCTTTTGTTGTGTGATCCCATAGATTCAATTCTATCTGGTAGTAAGATATACAATGATCTCTATCAAAAGATCATTGAAACTCTTTTCAATGGGACAGAATAATTCTACTCTAACTCATTAAAGATTGTCAATCCAGAACAATCCTAGTGAGCTCTCACAATTCATCAATGACACCTAGCAGTATGTAGTGACAACCCAGTAGAATCGAATGAACCTCTAGATGTAGTTAACGTGTGATTCAGTCGCTCTATCATGAGTCCCGACTAGATGGTAGGTTATGGATAAATCGTCAAACCTCGACATCTGTCATATGATAGATTCGATCAGTTTAAGTCCAATTATGATTTCTATAAAAAAAATTTTCTATCAATCACACTACTATGGTCATAGATTCTTGAATTTAGTCTTTCAAATCTCATAGGACTACTCTTTTCTATCAAGATTGATAGATCTAATCTTGATGCATATCCTACTCCTACAGTGAACCAACTATTACCAACATCTACTACAAGGGCTCATTGAGATCCATGTTTATGTGTCAGTCAAACTCCAGCAGTCTCACTACGAGCAATAGTACAATCTCAGGTCAAAAGATCATTCACACAACTACAGCATTGAGACAATCACTAACGAATGAAAAGAAATTCAAGTGATCTCTCGTATGGTCACGCTCAGTACTAGTTGTTCTCTAACAACTATCCGTACTCGTCGCTCAGTGTCTCTACACTGTAGATTAGAGACTCATCTATCCCAAAAGAAGTGATCTGTGTATCGGTCTATCCAGATCGATCACCGTCCTCATGATGATTCTATGATCGAAAGTATTTAAAAATTAAATATATATCTCTAATTCTCTACTCTTTGAAAATATGTATCGAAAGCTAATTCCATGAATGATTCAAAGATACATCACACTTGAATGAAAAATAAACTTATCATTTTATTGATCATATCAATATATTAAGTACAAAATTGTGTCCTATATTTATTACAATGTGTCAGCCATATTGGCTTATAGGACATACATCTAACAATTTCAAAAAGTTCATCGTGAAACTTGGAGTTATAATATCGGATGCCATACCACTCTACTGTGACAACAATAGAGTCACGAATTTCATATTGCTGAAATTGTCATACATGTTTTGAAAAGAATTTCAAAATTATCATAGCTGAACATAACTTTGAAGGTCTCAATTGAAGCTAAGATATCTTTAAGGGATCAATACATTTTGATCTAGTCATTGGGATATAGATTGATGTCTGAATATCTCTGGACTAATATTGTACTCAGTCTGTAGCCAAGGATGTACACTCCTCATTGATTGTAGTCTGACCTTTTTAACTTATATAAAATCTGTATGAACTTAAAGAAGAATTATTTCATTAATGAAATTAAATGATTACAAGCCTTACTGATAGTACATTCGAAGATTCTTAAAGTTTCACATCTGAAGACTCTGGATGCCGTCGAGGGTCCCCAGCATATATGCTCTAGGTTATATGGCCTTAGTGATTCAATATGGTCCTTCCCAATTCGAGGCCAATCTATTTTGTTCCATAGATTTGGACACTTTAGCTCACTTTAGGATGAGGTCATTGGATCAGAAGATTTTCTTTTTGACCCGAGTGTTGTAGTAATGAGCCACTCGTTGTTGGTATGAGGCCATTTTGATCCAAACTTCTTCTCTTATTTCATCAAGCAGATCCAAGCTTGTCCAAAATCATCTTGGATTTTTTTGCTCTTCATAATGCTCTAGTTTAGTTGATGGTATCCTAATTTCAATGAGAATAACTGCTTCAACATCGAAGGCTAGGTTGAAGGATATTTTTTGAGTCACCATTTGAGGTGTTGTCTAATATGCCCATATGATATTATAGAGCTCTTTTGCCCACATTCCTTTTGTGTGGCGAGTCTAGTCTTCAGCCCTTATATAATCATGCAGTTGGTCACCTCGGTATCTCTATTAGACTATGCATGTCTTACTAAGGTGAGCCTGTGGTTGATGTAAAGTTTCGAGCAAAATTTTTTGAACCTCTGATTGTTGAATTATCATCCATTATCGGTGATAATAGCTCGTGATAGTCCGAACTGATAGATGATCAACTTCCATATGAAGTCCCAAGCTTTTGCCTTAGTGATTTGAGTTAAGGGCTCGACTTTCACCCACTTGGTGAAGTAGTCAATCGCTACGATCAAAAAAATTTTTTGACCAATAGCTAGAGGGAATGGCTCAAGGATGTCGATTCTCTATACGGTAAAATGGTAAGGGGCGATGATTGATGTGAGCTCATGAGCTGTCGATTTTCTTTGAATATTGGCATACCTTTGCATTGCTCATATTTTTCTTTAGCCGATTAGTTGGTAGTTTTGTACGTGACAACGCATCATAAAACAATACATCTATTGAGCTTTCATTATCTATAAATTTTTTTTTAATCATAATTTACTATCGTTATTGATATTATGATATTATCATCATGAGGAGTTTGAACTCCTTGGACATCATCATCAGAAAAAAAAATTATGCTGTCAGTCCTTTGCCTCTTTGGACCTTTAGCTCGATCGTTAGCCCCCTAGTCACCTCTGAGAGTAGAGATCATGTTGATCACACCAATTGTTGGTCGGTTGTTATTATTCTCCTCATCGGACTAGTGCCGAGGTGGTTCCTTAGGTGCACGATTCTGCTACTTTCAGACATATTTGTTGAGGTAGCCTCTTCGAATGAGAGCCTCAACTCATCCTTTAGCTAGAGATATTCCTCGATATCATGACCGTGGTCACGATGGAAGTGACAGTACTTCCGCTTGTTCTACTGAGTCGATAGAGTCTTCATTGATAGGGATCAGCAGAGATATCCTTGACTCTCAATCTGCATAAGGCTCTATATGTGGCATCTTGAATCAATCCAAAATCAATTTTGGCCTAGAGGATGGATCGAGAGAAAAGCAGTCAGAAATTGAAGCTGAGGACGTCGTCATTCTTTTGGCTGCCTATGTGAACCTTACCCAGATGACGTTTGATCTTTCGGACCTTTTGCTGGAGGTCCTCCTTCCGACGAGATTTTTCGAGGCACGGAGATTAGCCCGAGGTCGAATCTCTATTGGAGGAGACCGAGGAACGTTGGCATCATTCTTCATGCCTAAACCCTGATGGGATGGTGATTGTCGATCGATCGGGACAGAACGACATGCACCCCGAGGGAGATTCTTTGAGATCGGGAAGTAGTTTCATTGGCTGTGCTAAGAGGACACAGTTTGAGGGGCACGTTGTGGGTGTTGTCACTACTCTATGGTTTACTGTAGATGCTAGATGGTGTCGATCAATGCTAGGACCAGTCGAACCAGATCGTCAAACTGTTGCGAGTCCTCCATAATAAGTGGTGGTATAGGTCCTTGAGGAGTGGATGCTTGCACTGCACCACACACGCTTCGCCAAGATGACTGTCGATGAAAAGCGGCAGAGATATTGCAAGTTTTTGTTCTAACCATAGTTCATCCATTTCATTACTAAAATGATCTGAAAAGTTGATATATTTACTACATCAGCTACACACACACACACACACACACACACACACACACACACACACATATATATATATATATATATATATATATATATATATATATAGGGAGTGTTTCAAATGAGAGGAGTAGCTTAATATGAGAGGTGAGAGGACATAATAATATATATATATATATATATAGGGAGTGTTTCAAATGAGAGGAGTAGCTTAATATGAGAGGTGAGAGGACATAATAATAACCCTCCGATCTATATCAACGGTTCAAATGAGTGCCACGGCATAAGTGCATGTGTTAAAAAAATAAAAAAAAGAAGGAATAGATAAATTCTAAGGATTTTTGGACAGTTTGGACAACTACATTCTTATTTGAACCGTTGATGTGGATCTAAGAGTTATTATTATGTTTTCTCACCTCTCACATCAAACCATTCCTCTCATTTGATACGTTCTCTCTCTCTCTCTCTCTCTATATATATATATATATATATATATATGTAATTGACTATAACTAGTTGTCAGTGGATAAATTCAAGTTATTTATGCCGAATCCGATGGCCAAGTATAGGGTAATGGTAAAAGGACTAACAAACCTTGTGGAGCAGGAAAAGTCCCACGGGTAGGGAAATGCATGCGTACTGTCACATGTCGTTAACGAAGGCAAACATTAGACCCAAGACCAAACAATACCACATCCAACATAGCTGAACTTTTTTAGACAGCTACAGTTGGACCTTGTGTGCCTTTGTGCCTTTATATGCATCCATGCGACGTTGGTCTAAACTTGTGGAAAACGCTGTCTTCAGTTCTTCTTTGTGCAGCACAATGGAGCGATGCCATCATGCATTGCCTCAAAGAAAGCTCGTAATGAGCGAACTGTGGGAGACATGCACATACTCCACATACAAAGCCAGCAGGCAAATAAATGCCTTTAAAGCGTGTAAAGCTGTAGCCTATGCATACATAGCATCCGTTTGTTGCATGGGTGCTTTGCCTCTCCTTGAGCCCCGTGATCCCACGTACTTCCTACACACCGTCCACTTTGAGATACCTCCATAGGCTCTAGTAAGAATAACAATAATGGTTACACCATGGTCCATTGATTTCTCACGTGTTTCGACTGCATATGTAGACCTTTAGACCATACGGATGCTAGCATGCACCCCACTACAATTTATGTGGGGCCCTTTCAACTAGGTGTGGCAATAAGGTTGGGTCGGACTAGATATAGGTTGGGTTAGATCAAAAAATTATTAACCTAAACTCGATTTGTGTATTGAACCGATCAGACATCTAGATCTGAACTTGATTATTTTGTTAAATAGATAACTTAATGATTGCATCTAGTTAAGATCATGCATCTAGTTAATTACTGGGCTTGTCACATGCGTCGGCTGTTCTTGAGTAAGCACATGTTTGGCTTGAAACTTGGTTTGAGCTTAAGTTTCTCAATTAGCGAAAGACTCGAGATAAAGTTAGACTCAGATTGCTTGGGCTCTGCTTATACAAATTATGTATAATCATTTTTTACATAAATTGTTTTGAAAATTATGTATTGTAAATAAAATATATTTTAACTATAAAGTTAAGGCAAGGTCAAAATAATGAGTTTAAAATATATAAAAAGTTTTTTTAGAAAATATCAATCTCTTTCTGCATCTCTTATATAAAGTATTGGATAACAACTTGAGTTCGACTTGAAAATAAATAAACTGGTTTGAGCTTGAATCAATTATATAATAAACGGAGCTGAAGCTGGACCTGGATCGGTGGTTGCTCGCCCGTTTGCTCCCTACCAGCTCGTTCCCATGATTACTACGACAAATTACTGGTGACTTTGTCAGCCCTGACCTTGTCTATACAAAATAAATGGCCTGTATCGTATCATAGAGCAGATTGCACCTTTCCCCTGCGAAGTCTTAAAGAGAACGCCTCGTCAGGTCCTGCGTTTGGTAAATGTTCTAATAAAGGTCCAAAACAAACTGCAGGAAAAGACAGCAGCACTACCACTGTGAGTGCGAGCAATGGGAATTGGCTCCAGTAAAAGTGCCATTCTTTTTTTTTTTAAACCTCTTACTAAAATTTTTATTACGGTCACATGATTATTAATATAGTACAAAAAAATATTATTCTCACAGTTAATCTCAATATTTTTTTAAAAATTTTGTTCACGAAGTAAACTGATGGCACACCAACAGTTATTCATAATTAAAAAACCCTGCTACTTATTTACTGTTATACGTTACCGTTGTCTCAGGAAATTGAATAGTATACGATATCCACTATGAATGGGCGAAGTGGGAAGACATGGGAGGGGACTCAGGAGGAGAAAATATCTGTACGGAAAAATCGACATGACCGTGCTATTTTGCTGTGGACGTGACCACCAACGCCGCTTTGCGTGGATTTTGCGAGGATTTGGATCAAGAAGTCCACTTTGGTTTGTACCAGGACAAAGGGATGGTGACACCAGTCCTCTACCCCATACCATCCTCATGTCGGGCTTGTGCTAATGGAGTTGGGGGTCCATTAGGTGGGAGCTTCTATTTGGTTTTCAGTTCCATTTGTACAAGGAACAAACGTTTGAACAAACGTTTCTTTACTTCTTCTCTGTGTCTCCTAATGGGAAAGATACTTAAGAGTGAAAGAAGGACGAGCATAATGACATAAATTGTAGAAGATTACACTAAAAATTTTGGGCTGCTTCTTGTTGGAACTATATAAATTCATAATAATTATGTTGACATATGTTGCCAAATGTTGGAGAGTGGTTGGTCCAAGAGGCTTACCGAGAGTGGCCCTTAATTGGTTTCTTTGGTCGTGTAGCTATAAATGACCACCAGTGGAATTCTTAATTATTATCTGGACCACTCCTCTGGCACTTGGCATCTATTATTTTTGCTTTTCTATTGCAAGATTGGAGCTCTTTTTCTCTACAATTTCAGAATCTAATTAGGCTTTTGACACAACTTGATTTGGTCAGATATAGGATGCATGGTTCTCCAACTCCCCATTGAGCTATTTTCCTGGCTTATGGCGTCAATCATAGTTTATCCACGGGGTGTTCTAATTAAAGCCAAGCATCCGGGAGTTAACTGAAAAAAAAAAAAAAAGAAGAGTGTTGGGGGATGCCCGCCGACCGACCGACCGACTGTCGGAGGGCCCGACCGACCGACTGACGGCCCGACCGCCTCCAACGGACGACTCCGACTGGCCGATAGACCGACCGATAGTCGGTCGGGCGACCGACTTACGGATGCCATCAGCGGTTAACTGCCGGCCATTCAGCGGCCCATCGCCGGCCGGGGGTATGTCGGGCGTAACCTTCCCGACCAACTGAACCCGGGGGTCTGATGGCCGACTTACATGATGCTCGCCGATCAATGGAGGGGCCCGACACCACTCAGCTGGCTACCGACCTTGGGTCGGTCGGCTCCTCCAACCACCGTACAGCCGCCAGACATTGTCAGCTCTGACACGGACATGCGGCACAGTTACCTAGGGGCATTGTCCCGCCGAGAGCCGGGTCAACCCTGGTGATTGGACGGCCACACGGCGACATGACGTTTTCACGGCGACTCTGACAGTCCACAGTGAGTTGACAGCTCCTCACTTGTCCGCGCCATTAATGACGGCGCCATACCTAGCTCCACTATATATACCGGGGAAGGCAACAGTGCAAAGGATCGATCCGCCCGTCTCTCCCGCATACGCAGGCTCGCTCCTCTCTCCCTCTCTCTTTCTCAGAGCTCTCTGTCTGCATTTCACTGTTGCCCAGTCACCTCTCTGACTTGACCGTCGGAGGGTCCCCGTCGGAGCCGCCTCCGGTCAGTGCGGACTTCCTTTTGCAGGTGCACGCTCCCCGGCGATCGGACGACGAGGCGATTGGCCGCAACAGATTGGCGCGCCAGGTAGGAGACAGCATGACAAAGACAAGAGCTCAACGATCGAGAGTCACTGGGTCGGCCAGGCGCTTTTCCCGTCGGAAAGAGGCCTCTCCACCACCACCGGCGGCGGAGCCTAGCTCTCTGCGCCCTGCAGTGACCACGGAGGCCCAGATTGCGGCCATCGTACGGCAGATGACCGTACTGACCGACGCAGTCAAAAGCCTCCAGCAGCAGCCGGCGGCCCGACCGATGCCTTCCAGGAGCAGCCGCCGACGACCGCGCCGATCCCCGTCGCCTCCATGCGAGCGCTCCCAGCAGCGCTCCCACGGAGAGGAGGAGGGACGACCACGGCGCGACGACCGACGGTCCCAGCGGCCCTCTCCCTCCCCGTTGGAACGGGCAAGGAAGGAGAAGCGGCCGCGCACACCGTCGGCCTCCCTTTCAGAATCTTCCGGAGGCTCCACCCCTGGGGTCTCCCAGCATCGACGAGCGGACGACTACGAGCGACGGTTCGAGGAAGTCGACCGCCGACTCGCCCAACTGCAGATGGACGGCCAGAAGTCTTCGAACGACGTCGACTTCCAAACCGCCCAACCTCTCTCCCGACTGGTCCTCGACGAGCCGATTCCCAGTCGGTTCAAGATGCCGCACGTGGAGCCCTACGACGGCTCCACCGACCCAGTCGACCACCTCGAGAGCTACAAATCTCTCATGACGATTCAAGGGGCAACCGACGCTCTTTTCTGCATCGGCTTCCCCGCCACGCTCCGCAAGGCTGCCAGGGCTTGGTACTCCGGTCTTCGATCGGGCAGTATCCATTCCTTCGCGCAGCTCGAGCACTCGTTCGTGGCCCATTTCAGCACTAGCCGAAAGCCGCCGCGAACGTCGGACAGCCTTCTCTCCCTCAAGCAGGGAGAAAACGAGACGCTCCGACACTTCGTGGCGCGATTCAACGCGGCCACGCTCGAGGTCCGGGACCTCAACGAAGACATGGCTGTTTCAGCCATGAAGCGGGGCCTGAGGTCGTCCCGATTCACTTATTCTCTGGACAAGACCCTCCCCCGAACGTATGCCGAGCTACTGGAGCGCGCATACAAGTATATGCGTGCGGACGAAGGAGCGTCCGACCGACGCTTGGCCGAGCCCAGAGGTCCGAAGGAGAAGCGGAGAAAAGGTCGGGAGCCCGCCGAACCAAGCAAGCCCCCGACCGATAGTCGGCTTTCTCCACCCCGACAGATCCAAAAATCGCCCCGTCGACAGACTCCGAGGCCGGTGCGTCCCAGGTATAACTCCTACACTCCTCTCTTCGCTCCCCGTGCGCAGATCCTGATGGAGATCGAGGGAGAGGAATACCTGCGACGGCCTCCGCCTCTGAAGGCAAAGGGCCTCGACCGTCGGAAGTACTGCCGGTTCCATCGGAGCCACGACCACGACATCGAGCGGTGCATCCAGTTGAAGGATGAGATCGAAAATCTCATCCGTCGGGGGTACCTCGGCAAATTCCGAAAGGGTCCGCCGACCCAACCGATTGCCGAACGACGCCCCCAGCCGACTGAAGAGGCACCGACTAACCAGCCGACGGCCGGAGTCATCAACATGATCTCCAAGCGGCTGGGGCCGGGGATGTCTGCAGGAGGGGAGCCGACGAAAAGGCCACGCCCGGACGACGTAATCGCCTTCACAGAAGACGACGTAATCGCCTTCACAGAAGACGACGTTCGGGGCATCCAGACTCCCCACGACGACGCTGTTGTTGTGTCGGCGACAATAGCCAATTATGATGTAAAACGAATTTTTGTTGATAATGAAAGTTTGACAAATATTTTATTTTACTCGACCTTCTCCCGAATGCGACTGTCAACTGACCGACTTAGGAGGATCCCTGTGCCCCTGATCGGCTTTGCCGGAGACACCGTCACGATAGAGGGAGAAATTACCCTGCCCGTGACGGTCGGTACCGAACCACGGCAAAGCATGGTCTCCCTCACTTTCGCGGTCGTCCAAGTTCCTTCGGCCTACAACGCCATACTTGGGCGACCCGGACTGAACGCCCTCAAGGCGATCGTCTCGACGTACCATCTCCTTGTTCGATTCCCGACCAAAAATGGAGTCGGGAAGATGCGCGGAGATCAACAGCTCGCCCGACGATGCTTCCAAATCTCCGCTCAAAACGACGAGACGAAGGATCCTCTGACAATCGACAAGCTGGACCAAAGGGAGGAGGAAGAACGGGGTTCGCCCGTCGAGCAGCTCGAGGCGATCCTGATAGGGGAAAATCCCGACAGAAAATTTTGGGTCGGGTCTCAATTGCCCGACGCCGACTGGCGGAACTGCTGACGGCCAACGTCGACGTATTTGCTTGGTCGACAGCAGATATGTCGGGCATCCCTCCGGAAACGATTACTCACCGACTCAACATCGACCCGACGATGAAGCCGGTGAGGCAGAAGAAAAGGTCCTTCGCCCCAGAAAGGCAGAGGGCCATCGACGAAGAAGTGGACAAGCTACTCGAAGCAGGCTTCATTCGGGAATCCACGTATCCCGACTGGCTCGCCAACGTCGTCATGGTCAAGAAAGCCAACGGGAAGTGGAGGATCTGCATCGACTATACCGACCTCAACAGAGCCTGCCCAAAGGATAGCTTCTCACTTCTGAAGATCGACCAGCTGGTGGACGCGACGTCCGGATTTCGACTGCTCAGCTTCATGGATGCCTTCGTCGGGTACAACCAGATCCGGATGGCACCTGAAGACGAGGAGCACACCGCGTTCGTAACTCCCAAGGGCCTCTACTGTTATCGGGTGATGCCCTTCAGATTGAAGAACGCCGGCGCCACCTACCAGCGACTCGTCAATAAGGTCTTTAAAGACCAGATCGGGCGTAACATGGAGGTGTACGTGGATGACATGCTGGTAAAGAGCACGCAGATCCCGGACCATGTTCAGGATCTCGAGGAGACCTTTTGCATCCTTCGCCGACACCGAATGAAGCTCAACCCGACCAAGTGTGCCTTCGGGGTGATCTCAGGGAAGTTCCTCGGATTCCTCGTTTCTTAGAGAGGGATCGAGGCCAACCCTGAGAAGATAAAGGCAATCCTCGACATGCGTCATCCGAACACCAAGAAGGAGGTCCAATAGCTGAACGGAAGAATCGTCGCTCTTAGCCGATTCATTTCCCGGTCGGCTGAAAGGTGCCTCCCGTTCTTCAAGATTCTGCGTCAAGCGGACGGTTTCTCTTGGTCGGATGAGTGCGAGCAGGCCTTTGAAGACCTGAAAAGGTACCTGGCCTCCCCGCCGCTGCTCGTAAAGCCGCAGGTCGGGGAGACTTTGTATCTCTACTTGGCCACATCTTCCGAGGCGATCAGTTCGGTGCTCATTCGGAAAAATGAGTGCCGAACTCACCAGCCCATCTACTACACCAGCAAAGTGCTCCACGGTGCCGAAGCCAGATACTCGGAGACGGAAAAGATGATTTTCGCCCTGACCGTCTCCGCGCAACGGCTTCGACCGTACTTCCGGGCCCACGCCATCGTGGTACTCACCAACCAGCCCCTGAGGGCAGTACTGCGCCGGCCCGACACATCTGGATGACTCGCTAAGTGGGCGATGAAGCTTAGCGAGTTCGACATTCAGTACTGACCAAGGCCTGCCCTGAAGGCCCAGGTCTTGGCCGACTTCATCGTCGAATGCCCGACGACCGACCAAGGGTCGGGAGCTGAAGACCCGGGATGAGATACGGTCTCTGAGCCAGACCCGATCTCCACCTGGGTACTCCACATCGACAGAGCCTCGAACGCTCAGGGAAGCGGGGCCGGGCTCCTGCTCACGAATTCGGATGGGGTGGTCACCGAATACGCCCTCCGGTTCGACTTCAAGGCCTCCAACAATCAAGCCGAATACGAGGTGCTCCTCGCCGGCTTGAGGATGGCGAAGGAGCTGGGCATCGACAGCCTTCGGGCATTCTCCGACTCTCAGCTGATCGTGGGGCAGGTCAAGGGCGAATTCGAGGTGCGAGATCCGACCATGATCAAGTATCTTCAGAAGGTGAAGGACCTCGTGGCACGCCTCGAGTATTTCGAGATCTCCCACATCCCCAGGATGGAGAATGCCCGCGCCGATGCTCTCTCCAGATTGGCAACGTCGGCCTATGACTCTTTGGGTCAGACGTTCGTCGAAAACCTCCAGCAGCCGAGCATCGATCGGGTCGAAAAAGTGCAGCAGCTAACGTCCGAACCAAGTTGGATGGATCCGATCGCCCAGTACCTGACCGACGGGATCAGTCCCGAGGATCCCGCGGAGGCCAAGCGACTCCGTTGGTCGGCGTCGCAATATGTGATCATGGACGGCCGACTCTACAAGAGGTCGTTCTCCCTCCCTCTGCTCAGGTGCTTGGGGCCGACCGACGCTGACTATGCTCTCCGAGAGGTTCACGAAGGAATTTGCGGGAACCACTTGAGGGGCAAGTCCTTAGCCTTCAAGGTCTTGCGACAAGGCTACTACTGGCCGACCATGAAGAAGGATGCGGCAGAGTTGGTCCGGAGGTGCGAGCCATGCCAAAAGTATGCCAATATTCAGCACCAACCGGCCAGCCAAATCGCTCCCATTGTCGCTCCGTGGCCCTTCGCCCAGTGGGGAGTCGACATTCTCGGTCTGTTCCCACCAGCGTCGGGCCAGAGGAAGTTCATCGTTGTCGCCATCGACTACTTCACGAAGTGGGTCGAGGCCGAGCCCTTGGCGTAGATCACCGAGCGGAAGATGGAGGACTTCATCCAAAAGTCCATCATCTTCAGGTTCGGATTGCCGCACACCATCATCACCGACAACGGACGGCAATTCGACAACCAAGACTTCAGAGACTTCTGCGCCAGGTTCCACATCCGCCACCGACTAACTTCAGTCGGGCACCCACAGTCCAACGGTGAGGTTGAGGTGACCAACCGAACCTTGCTCCATGGACTCAAGACCCGACTGAATGAAGCCAAAGGTCTCTGGGTCGACGAGCTGGGCTCCGTTCTGTGGGCTTACCGAACGACCCCCCGCGTCCCGACCGGGGAGTCGCCGTTCAGTTTGGCCTACGGGACAGAGGCGATGATCCCGCTCGAGATCGGCCTACCATCTTCGAGGGTTGAGCAGTACCAAGAGCCGGACAACTCTGAGAGTCGGAGGGCCGACCTAGACCTCCTCCCCGAGCTGCGAGACGAGGCTCAAATCCGAATGGCTTCATACCGACAGAGGGTCGCCTGGTACTACAACGCCAAGGTCAGACCAAAGCTCTTCAGGCCTGGCGACCTCGTCTTAAGGAAGGCAGAAGTGTCGAAGCCCTTGGACCAAGGGAAGCTGGCTCCCAACTGGGAAGGACCCTACAAGGTTGCAGACACCTTCGGGCCAAGAGCCTATCGGCTGGAGACCCTTGAGGGGAAACCCATTCCCCGGACTTGGAACGCCGACAACTTGAAGCTGTATTACCAGTGAATTTTGAAATTCAATAGTCGGAATACAAGTTCAGTTTGAAATCTCGGAGTCTTAAAATCTTCGACTAGTGATCGGCGCTCAGCCACAACGTATCGACGTGGACCTAGCACCGACGACGCATCGGACTCTTGCGAGCACCGACGCATCTACAATAACAGGAGTCGACACTCCTTCGACGACTCGTCGGACCATCGCAAGGGCCGACGGACTCTTGCAAACGGGAGTTACACTCCTTCGACTTTCGGCAACACATCCGCCCCTGACAAAGGCCGATGCATCTGTTGCGACGGGAGTTCATACTCCTTCTACGGTCGAATTTTCGGGCAGAATCCATCGGCCGACAGGCCGATCGGGCCCCGACCAAAGAAAGGCTAAAAGCCCACGCGACTATTGTCGCGACTTCCGACCAGGCTACGGCCGGTCGAGGGATATTCGGCTTACCACCGTCTATCACACGATACGACCTTAGTCGCATCCACGACTCGCCGACCGACTTGCGGCCGGCTGAACGACATTCGGCTTGCCACCGTCTGTCGGAAGACACAGAACCCGACGCAAGAGCATGGGGACCCGACTTACTATCGTTCTCCCGACACTGCGCCGGGCGACGACCGACTAAATGCATCTAAGGAAGTCCGTCTACCGAACCTTTGCCAGGTTCGGTCGGCTCCCGACTCAATGGATGCATCCGACTGACGACTTCGACTATCGGAAGCCGACCTAAAGTCGGGACACATCCTACTTTCGGGGCTCGCAAGTTATCGAAGTCCTACCGACTTACGTGGGTTAGTGACTTGCCTAAGTTAGCGACTAAAGTTCGACATCGCAGCACTAATCGGCATTACAAACAGGAAGAAAAAGAAGAAAGTTTCATTCATTGATAAAGAGAAATTACAAAGTCGGGTCGAAGCCCGATTACATGTATTTTCAGAAAACAAAAAATAAAGATAGTCGGCAGGACCGATCATCCGTCCTAGTCGATCTCTTCGACCAACGGAGGATCGGGGATGATCGGCGTCTCGGCCATAAGCGGCGCTGGGTCGGCCGCCGAAGGATGGGCTTCAGTCGGCAAAGGAACTTCGGTCGGCACCTGCTCCGGGATGGCCTCCTCCACCACGATGACGCCTCCCGACAGCTGGTCGGCCATCTCCTCCGTTCCTTCTCCTTCGACTCCTTCCTCCTCGGCTAGCGGCGGGACGACGCGGCTGACGTCCAACTCTGGGTACAAGGCGTGGACGGCGTCCCGACCGTCCTCGAACCCGACCCGGTATGAGGCGAAGCCCGATTCGAGCATCTCCTCCCGGTATTGGTCGGAGGACCGAAAGTCCTCCACCGCCCGATCGGCCGACTCCCTCGCCGACATTGCCTCGTCCTCAGCACGGGCGAGCTCCTGCTTCGCCGACTCCGCCTCGGCCTTAGCCATTTCGGCGTCGACCTGGGCGATGGACAGCTCCTTTTCGGCTTCAGCGAGCTTCTCCAGGCTGACCCGAAGTTGCTCGTGTTCCCCTTGGAGTTCGGCTGAGGCACCATCCCGTTCACGTCGAAGGCGACGCACGGCCCGACCTTTGTGCTTGGCCTCCTTCTTAGTCGACCGGAGTTCGGACTCAAGCCGGGAGACCTCGTCGATTAACTTAGCCTCCCGGTCGGCCGACTGCTGAAGTTGGTCGGCCAACATTGCTCTCTCAGCCTCGGCCGCTGCCGACTTCTCCTTGAAGGCCGCCCGAACGTTGCCGAACCTTCGGTACCCGGCCTCCAGTTCGGACATTGTGAAGATCAGCTGCCGATGGAAAAAAGCTTCGTCAGAATCGCATAACACGAAAAATTTCTAAGTTAAAGGTGATGTGAAGCTTACCTCAACCATCGTCGGGTAGAACCGCGACAGCATCTCGGCCACCTGTCGAGACCACAGCGACTCTACGTCGGCTGGGAGGAGGATCCCTTGGCACAACCTCCTCGCAAGGTTGTGGTCGGTCAATGCCGACGCACCCTCGGGGTAGTATGCACTGGGAGGCATTGAGCGGCTCCCCGACCTATCTTCCTCCACGGGCTCCATCGGGGCTTTCCCCCGATCAGCTGCCCCGACCGACGGGACTGGCAGCGACGGCACGCTGGAGTTCGACCCGGCGCCCCCCGTTGCACCAACGGACGCCGCCGGACGATGTTCGATTTCCCGAACATCATCCAGCTCCACCCGCACCGACGAAACCGCCGATATTCTTTCGGCCGCCTCCTCAGTCGGCCTCTCCTCAGCTTGGACCGTCGGAGCCGCGAGGGCTATGACCGGCTCCGACTGGTCGGTCGCCGACGTCTCGACGGTTGGCGGAGCTGGGGTTGGTTTCTTTGAAGGGCGCGAAGGGCCGGCCCCCGACGCTGGCCTCTTCCTCGTGGCGAACTGCCGAATCTCGGCATCCGTCGGCCTCATCCTCGGTGGTGTCCCTGCAATACCGACAAGAACGTTAGAGGCTAGACCAAAAGCTGACCAAAAGCTAAATAAAAGAAAAGCCGGAGGATCGGGCGATACCTATTCGGGGGACCAGACTCAAGCCGGCGTCATAGAGAGCTTGTTCGGTAACAAGCTCCCTCTGCTTCGGTACCGACATGTCCTTCAGTCGGTGGAAGTCCTCCCGGTCGTTCGCATCCACCCGACTGTTGTCGTTGGCCTCGGTTCGGGGTATACCCCAACGAGAAGGAAAGCCCCAAGAAGAAGAGGAGGAAACAAAGAAAAACTAGTTCTTCCATCCATGAATGGACGATGGAAGACCAGTTATGAAAGCGAGACCCTTCCGGGGGTTGAAGAGCCACCACCCTCGGGCTTTAGGGTGGGGTCGGAGCACAAAGAAGGCCCGGAAGAGTGAAACGCGGGGGTTGGTCGGCAAGAGCTGACACAACAACGCGAAAGAAATGATTAAACGAACAGAGTTCGACGCCAGTTGCGCCGGACAGAGTCCGTAGTAATCAAGTAGATTCCGGACGAACTCCGGAATCGGAAGTCGAAGACCCGCGCGAAGGTCTTCAACGTACAGCGCCAGATCGCCAGGCGGAGGGTTGTTGACCCGACCGCCGGCCCCTGGAGCAGAGAGCCGAAACTGCTCCGGGATGCGATAGTGCTCCCGAAGCCGATCGACGTTCGGCCCCGAAAGCGAGGAGGCCTCATCTTCCGGAGCCGATCGGGAGTCGTCGGTCGGTTTCCCCGACCGAGCTCCCTGAGTCGGTTTCCTGGTCATTATGCCGGAATCGAAAGAAAAGAAAGAGAAGACAAGGAAGAAGAAGGAGAAGAAGGGACCACGAACCAGATGGACCCTCCGCAAGCGAAGAAGAGCTCTGCCCGCGACGACTGAGAAATCGCCCGGACAGAGTTTCCCCAGCGAAATGGCAAATGTGGGTCAGGGGTCCGGGAGGTCCTATATATATAGGGCCGACCGATGGCCGAGATGCTTCCGCGCCGACCGAAGACCTGCAGATGCGCAACGCGTGGCGCCCGCTGGTTGGCGGAGGATTCGGCGCGCCCCATCCCGGGACGGCCGCACCGCCCACATTAAATGCCGGAGGGGGCGCCGACCAACCACCGCGACACACGGCACGCGGGGAGTGGCTCCGCATTCACGCGCCCGCGCCGATTCGCGTTCCCGATGGGACGCCCGACAGCGGCCCGCTCTCCCACGATCGGCGCCGAATATCCGGTCGCCTGACGCCATATCGTCCGGCGCTCGATCTTCTGACACCGACGCAACGTCTGACGACGATGGGACGTGGCGTCTGACACCTGACGCCGACGTGACTTCTGACATCGACTGGACGTCCGGATCGCTGGACATTCATGAGGCGCCTGACACCGTATCATCCGGCGGTACGGTCGGATCTACACGTGCGACAAATCCACTCCCAGTCGTCCGGGATTGCTGCCCGAATGGAAGCATCGGCCAGCTCGCCACCCGACTTAGGAGTGGAGGGGGGCAACTGTTGGGGGATGCCCACCGACCGACCGACCGACTGTCGGATTGCCCGACCGACTGACGGCCCGACCGACCGACTGACGGCCCAACCGCCTCCAACGGACGACTCCGACTGGCCGATAGACCGACCGATAGTCGGTCGGGCGACCGACTTACGGATGCCATCAGCGGTTAACTGCCGGCCATTCAGCGGCCCATCGCCGGCCGGGGGTATGTCGGGCGTAACCTTCCTGACCAACTGAACCCGGGGGTCTGATGGCCGACTTACATGATGCTCGCCGATCAATGGAGGGGCCCGACACCACTCAGCTGGCTACCGACCTTGGGTCGGTCGGCTCCTCCAACCACCGTACAGCCGCCAGACGTTGTCAGCTCTGACACGGACATGCGGCACAGTTACCTAGGGGCATTGTCCCGCCGAGAGCCGGGTCAACCCTGGTGATTGGACGGTCACACGGCGACATGACGTTTTCACGGCGACTCTGACAGTCCACAGTGAGTTGACAGCTCCTCACTTGTCCGCGCCATTAATGACGGCGCCATACCTAGCTCCACTATATATACCGGGGAAGGCAACAGTGCAAAGGATCGATCCGCCCGTCTCTCCCGCATACGCAGGCTCGCTCCTCTCTCCCTCTCTCTTTCTCAGAGCTCTCTGTCTGTATTTCACTGTTGCCCAGTCACCTCTCTGACTTGACCATCGGAGGGTCCCCGTCGGAACTGCCTCCGGTCAGTGCGGACTTTCTTTTGCAGGTGTACGCTCCCCGGCGATCGGACGACGAGGTGATTGGCCGCAACAAAGAGAAAAGAAAAAGACAAAAGGAACCAGAAGATTAGCGTAATAATTTTAAAGCTGGTACTCTTCCGAGAGAGAATCAAAGTTCAAAACTGAGGGTATGCAAGCTAACAATGACCAAAATCAAGTCAAGACCAAACGATGACCAATATTTTGCCGTTTTAGAAAGCATCCAATACATGGCCTCATAAAATAAAGATGGGGAACTTGGCTTCATGTGAACTACGTACAGACATACATCCCATGCAACAGGAAATAATGAGCCCAGCTAGGGCCTCCCCCAATAATGAGACTGACCTCCACCGCACGGCTGTAGCTTTGTCCTCCACCACCATCACCACCACTTCACCCTCTTCATGTGGTAAGCTTTTTCTAATTAATACCTTCCACTAGCTTAGGTATCATCATATATTTAATTACTTATTAATCTGTATGTAACTTATCGCTGAAGGTCTTAATACATTTCTACCATCTAGTTACAGCATCCCACCATTTTTTTTTTTTTTTTTGAATAAGATAATAACTGTAAACTAAAGGAACCATTCAGAAACAAGAAAAGGTAAACTAAAGGAAGATTCCAGTAACTTAATGGAGTCATTTGACAAAAATTACTGTTCATCTGTTAACTTATTAATTTGTTTTCTCCTGTACCCAGTAAAACGACCAGATAACTGCTAGCCATATTACCAAAATAATGATGGTTCGTATCGACCACGGCTGTCATTGAGATGCTTGGCATGTTTATTTGTGCATGACATGATAGGTTACTGTGGCTGTTTTCACGCCCATAATTTTTTTCACATGCTATTCTTATTTAGTTACATGTGGTTATACACTAAGCGAAGCTAGATCACTGAAAAGAGTGGCTTGGTGAAGAAGCCTGCCATCCTTAGCAATCAACCTAGGGTTTCTATCCCAGTGGCACTCACAACCGCGTGAACCCCACTATGAGGCCCCATCTATCAACCCCAAAAACTCACCTCCTTCTTCTATATAAGCCTTGGGCTTGCAAGCCACGAGAAGGCAACCAATCCTATCTAAATATAATCCAGCCATGGAGAACACCCCCTCTGGTATCAAACTATTTGGCTCATGGGCCAGCTCCTACACCCACCGAGTGCAACTTGCCCTCAAGCTCAAGGGCCTGGACTTCGAGTACGTGGAAGAAGACCTCACCAACAAGAGCCCCTCCCTCCTCCTCTACAACCCCATCTACAATAAGGTCCCTGTCCTCCTCCACCTCGACCGCCCCATCGTCGAGTCTGTCATCATCCTCCAATACATCGACGAGACCTGGACCGACCGTCCAATCATGCCCGCCGATCCCTACGAGCGCGCCCTCACCCGCTTGTGGTGCTACTTCGCCGACGACAAGGTTATCTTCTTGCTCATCTAATACACTTGCTATGTGATTAGCCTTTCCCTTCTCTTTATTTAGATTCACAACCGATCGCTTTGGTCGGCAATGGCAGCTTGGCCCTGCAGTCGGCGCCGTGTTTGGATCGGCAGGTGAGGATCAGAAGGCTGCTGTGGCTCAAGTCCATGAGAATTTGAAGCTGGTTGAGACCGAGCTCCGGGAGGGAGCTTTCAAGGGGAGGAGGTTCTTTGGAGGTGATAGGATTGGTATCTTGGACATTGTTCTTGGATGCGGTTCCTACTGGCTTGCAGTGTTTGATGAGGTCATGGAGGTGAAGCTTGTCGACCCCGAAGCGTTTCCTCTCTTCCATGCATGGCTCCGAGAGTTTGAAGAGCAGGAGGAGGTGAAAGAGATCATTCCGGCCATTGATAGGTTGCTCGAGTACGCCAGAGGCATTCGTCAAATGATGCTTGGTCTCAAGGACGCCTCTACCCCCACCACCGCCGCCGCTGCCACCACCACCACCACCACCACCACCACCACCGACAATGGCAGTGTAGTTGTTGAAAGTGCTGGTAGTGTTTAAAAGGGTACAGTAGGGTCTTCCTAAGATTTGGGTTTGATTTTAGTATGGTAGCATAACAGGTCTAGTAGATGGACTCCTTAAATTGTGGTCATAGTTTCTTGTGTTATGTCATGTGATTAGTTGCTTTAAATATGGTTTCTGGTTGTGTAGATGTAAGTTTTCTTATGTTGGTGGTTGGAGCATCTTCTGCTTGATAGCATGGGTATGTGGAACTTCTTTGTTGAATTCAACGCTCTACAGCTCGTTTCTTATATTATAAATGATATAGATGGTTACTAAAAAAAATCAGTACATCTGAAGTTGATGCCGAGGTTTCTTTAATGCTGGTCCTAACTTCCATATGAGCGGTTACTGGTGATGAATTGAAGAGTTTATTAGAAAATTATCTCCTTTCTCCAATGAAATATATGCTCATGTGCAGGCAAGAGAAGAGGAACGCAATGGTAATTACAAGAAAAATCACTCAAAAAAGTCACTCGATCGGTCGTCTTCCACCATTCACATTGCTTCATCATGGCATAATTCACAGTCAAATACAAAGCAGGCAATGAGAATCCAAAGAGCTTTAGTAACTCAAAAATATCACTCGACAAGTCACTCAGCTGGTGGGGTGTACGTACTCTCATTATTGCTCCTTCTGAATGCCATTTAATGAAGCAAAGTCATTGGTATAAGGCACCTCGGCGGACTTTTATGAGTAACTTCTGAGTTACCGTACCAATATTGCTGAAGGAGAATACAACAGACCAGCTAAGTGATACTTTGAGTTACTAAAGCATTTTGTTGTTGTTGGATCTACTGTCCAATTCGCTAGGCATCTCAAGTTCTTTTTTTTTTCCTTTATGATGTGTGAAGGTGGAGGAAAAGCTCCTCCCCCATTTATTCAAACTGAGAGAAAAATTTTATATACAATGGGTAGATCAAGTGGACAGAGAAGAGAGACATATACGAGGGAGTAGTACAGTGAGACAAGAGGAAGAAGAGGTTTGTTACACGGTTCCCGACAGTGTCCTTGAGCTATTCCAAAGGCTCTGATGCTTCTCTTCTGTCTTAGGGGAACAAAGACACGCCCATCTGTGGAAGGTATCCAATGCCTTCAGTAGGGTAAAGGGGATCGAGTGGCTCCTATGAAAGAAGATCCTAGAGTTCCTGTCACGCCAAATCTTCCAACATATGGCTGCTAATAGTTGATCACCAGCTTTACCACTTAACAGAGGGCAGGTTTTTGGTTTTCCACTTTGTCCAAAGCTCATGCAGGTTTGATGACCAACCCTTCAACTGCAATTGAGTCTTAATAGCTGACCAAAGGCTCTTTGAAAAAGGACACCTCACAAACAGATGAGTGGCGGTCTCAGAGCCATGGCCTCAAAGTGCATATTTGACAAAGCATCGCAAGTTTTTAAGCTTCCACGGCTGGCACAACTATGGAGGAGGGTTGAAGACTTGCGAGGATGGAGGAAGAGTACTGATCAGGGAGATGCAAAGAGAAGAGTACTGTAGAATATTTTCTTCATGTAAGTTTACAAGAGACCATCGTTTTTCCCCTTGTGGGCCCCCATACAAACTCCCCTTGTCTAAGTTTGCCGACCGTACTCCTTGCACGCTGAAATCTGAACCCTGAGCTGATTTAATTAAGACTTGGGTGCAATAAGAAGCTATTGAGTAAATAAAGATAGGAAAAACTAATATGAGTTAAAGCAAGGGAGGAGGCAGTGGTTGGTGAGAAATTTGGTAAGGTGGCAGCATGTATGGTAGTCCAAGATTATTCTTTTTTGGACTCTTGAGAATGTATTAAAGGTTTATGATAAAGTATGCTTTCTTTCCTACTCTGAAATTTGTTGCTTGACTTTGAAGCCAAAATTCACAATTCACAAAAATATGTGCTGATAACTGAAGAGTGATCGGACGCCCCTGGAGAAGCTCTATGCTTGAAATGCAGATTATTTTGAAGAAAAAATATTCGTTACAAGAGTAATATCATGCCATATATATCATAAATCAATAAAAAAATTTATATTTTATCAATTTTAATATATTTTATTAATTTTTGTAAATGATATTTATATTATTTTTTTATATTTTATTAATTTTCGATTTTTAATTAATTTATTATAAATATGACATAATATCATCGTTGCAACGGATATTTTTTTCTATTTTGGGGTGTATTGGACGTACGCACTTATGTATAGACTTTTCACAGTCGATGTTGCAGTACATGGCTTCTCTCAAGAAAATAATATGTTGGCTGTCATAACATCGTATTCCCGATCAAATAAAGATAAATATTTTTTAAAAAAAAAGTATTTTAAAAAATCACAATGGTTAAATAAAAAAAAAAATTATGATCCTATTTGGAACTCGGAAATTAAAACTGTGTTGGAGGACTTGGAGTCCAGCTGTAGGCTCTAAAATCTAGTGATTGTCACTATCAACCTGTATTTTAAACTATTTTTAAAAATTAATTTGAGAGCATCGCCGTTAGGTTTGCCATCGAGATTTGAACTCAGAGCTCCTTGCCAAACAAAGGAAGGATGCGCAGAATGGCATGCTATTTGGTATAGGTCAAATGCAGTGCCCAAGGATTCTGACCGAAAATAAGAAAGGGAGGGTGGAAGAAAAAATTCTCTCACTCACTCTCTCTCTCTCTCTCTTCAAAAAGGGCGGGGCACTCGTTACAAGTCACATCTTAAAACTTCCACTAAAAGACAACTGAATCTTACTTCAACTGAAAAATAAACCTAAATATATTATATCTAAGGTTCAACTTAATTTAATATGAACCCAAATCTTAAAGTTATTAGAATGACCGACTAATAAAAATCCTAATAAGATGAGTACTTGACAATGGATCTCAACAGAATGTCATTAATGGGCTATAAAATCCATGACCCAAGTTATTAGATGCTTCCAATAAATGTATCTTTATTTATATTTTGAATCTAAATTTTGATCTTTTTCTTTCTCTTTATTTTTATTGAAGAGAAACATTAGAAGTAATTCAATTTTTTCTTTTCATTGGCTCGTGCATGCCCATCAATTTTTTTTTTTTACATTTTGGAGAGAAAGAGAGGGATGCCTATCCATACTGTAATTATGCTAGTCCAAATGTTTGCAGATATCTTACTCAAGACTCAACTCAAAACCTCTGGATGCTAAAGAAAATCTTTATGCACCGTATACAATGCAATAAAAATATCATAGAATATACCATCCAATTATATTAGAATATATAGCCATCACTTTTTAATATATATTTAATAATATATTTAATATTTATAATTTTATTTTTTTATTTAAAATTTTGAATAACAAATTTTTTTTTCTTATTCTGAAAAAATTATGACATTTTACGGTCAAATTATGATTTTCTGCATATTAAAAAATCATAATTTTTTTCAGAAGTCATAAAGAGGGAAGGACATTTGGTCATTAAAAATTTATAAAATATTTAAATGATGAAAATATTTCTTCCTTCCTTATGATATTTTATGGTCAAATTATGAACAGAAAGTTATAATTTGACTGCAAGATGTCATAATATCGTCGTAGGATGTCATAATTTTTTAAGAAAAAGAAGAATATTTTCGTCATTCAAAATTTTAAACGAAAAAGCGGAATACAAGCACTAAATACACGTTGGAAAGAGATGGTTGGGATGGTGCATTTTTTCTACACCGCATGAATGGTGTGATCATTAGGGCAAGTCCTAGTTCACGCAAACAAACCCACATCTGGCACCCAAAAATGAAACCAACTTAAAGCAGTCTTATAGGCCCAAGAACCAATGTAATGGGACTGGGCTTTAGATCACTGCTTACTCTAACTGACGGATAAGGCTTAAGGCTAATTGCTTTGGTCTTCTAGTAATTAGTTTGTGCTCTAGAATGTCTTGATGGCTCCAATGGGACAACAGCGTGATTATATGTGCGAATAAAACTTGCCTTTTTTAAATAAGAGAACTAATGTTTGTGTATAGGAGAAATATCTTGAATGTTTAATGATACTGGAGTTTAGAACTTATAGCTTCTTAACTTTCAGATGTTTACTACATGGGAATAAAAGTTCTTTATGGTAATTTTCATAAAGAAGCCCATGGCACATCAAATCATCTTCAGGTGAGGCTGTACATGGGTCCTGCATCTCATACATGGCCTAAGCATGAAAGAAGCTGAAGAAAAACAAGGATCATGATTTGAGAAATAGCTCCTAGCTAGAAGTAGACTAGTATTGGGCGAAGCCTACTTCTAGTAGTGGTGAAAGTGTTTCTTTTCTCACTTTTGAATACTTGATGCCTATACGCCTACACACATCTAACACAAATGCATGCGTGCACACAGGAAGCATGTCTACAGAATGAGACTATATCTTTACCTTTCTGCTTTCTTTTGAGTTTGGATTCTCATCTATCACTTCTTTAGGCAAGCTAAACCTAAATGAAATTAAAGAAGCAGAAAACTTGGTCCATATTCATTGAAATAATGAAAGAAAATTAAAAAATTAGAAGAGACAGAAAAAATATAAAGAAAGCAGAGAAATTGAAGATGCAAGAAGAATGCGTTCCAGGATTTTTAGCCACGGCAGCTTGCTCTATATAACCAGGATCCGGAGCTTCCACTTGTAATAATTGATTCTAAAATCAAGTATCCCAAGGTCATTTTCCGTTTTTCCCATAATCAAATATTTTATCAACAATTACTTAAATCCACTAACATAATATTGAAAAGAATTATCAAACACATAATGGAGATAGACTTCGCAAATCATTTATATAACTGCACAAATTTTTTCACAATTTTGTGAGAGAAATTAAAGAATATCCTCAGGCTACAAAGTTTGTTGCCTTATCAACATGTCATGCAGTTTCTAGTCTACATATACCCCATTTCCAAATAAAAATCTAATAAAATAAAATATTAAGATGCATTAAGTACTAGTCTGCTATTGATTGACTTATCTTGCTTTCTCCCCAAGCAACTAATTAACCCAGTCCAATGTCACGGCGCAGACCTTTGACTCTATGAAGATAAGAACCAAACATCACTTCTCCAGCTAGCATAAAATATTCTGCGCATAGTTGAATTCAACACATAAATGCATATAATATTTACGCTATTCTGCAACTCCGTCGTTAATAAATTGGACTGAGAGCAATGGTGGACAAGACCAAGGGAACACCTACGCAATGGAGGGAGCTCCTCTCAAGCTTTACGGCATGTGGTCGAGCTTTTATGTCCATCGTGTCCAACTGGCCCTCCATCTGAAGGGCGTGGAGTACGAGTACATAGAGGAGGATCTTAGCAACAAGAGCCCTGCCCTCTTGCTCCACAACCCTGTACACAAAAAGGTTCCAGTCCTGCTCCATGGTGATCGTCCCATCGCCGAGTCCAGCATCATCATCGAGTATATCGACGAATTCTGGAAGGCGAAGCCCATCCTGCCCGCAGATCCTTATGAGCGAGCAGTCGTGCGCTTTTGGTGCCATTTTGTTGATAACACGGTGAGTATCGTCTTGTTCTCTGTCAGTTTTTAGAGGTCTGATGTGATTATGTGAATGAAACAATTTAGACTTGGCCTCTATGTATATACATACATACATACATATATCGTGAGCTTACTGGATGCTCGTGCTTGCACTACGTTGTGTGCATCAATTTTTTCTACGACCTAAAGTTGTCATACATGAATTTTTTATCATATTTTTGAGAAAGAGGAAGAGATCACCAGCATGATAATTATCCGGATTTATATTTTCTACATCTATCATTCAAGAACTAGTCCAGAATTTTTGATTGTTAAGTAAAGAGATGCAAATAGTAGGACAAGTACTCGTTTCCGTTTCTATTATTGCAGTTGTTGTCATCGTCATCATCATTATTGTTATTGTAATTAAGAACGCTCAAATAGGCTATACCTGTTTCAGAATGGGGAAAGTTGAGCAGGGAAAAAAAAAAATAATCAAATGGATAAAAGAGAACAAAACGAAATAGGAGAGGATCTGAACTCCGGTGAGTTTTTGCTTTGGATGGATTTAAGGACCTATACATGTAGGTATGCACTTATTCCAATGTTATTTATGTATTGAATAGATATTTATATAGAGACAAAGAATTTAAATATTACTTTCTAGCTAATCTGTTGAGTGAGTTTCTAGATTCTTACAAATAATATTAAAGTGGATCTGGCCCCTAGCTGGCTCATGTGGATTAGGACAGATTGCAGCACGAATCTAATTGGTTTGATCATGAATTAATGTTAGCATTTGTGATTGGAGTTGTATTACTTGTGATAGAATGGACTTATACGGATTTTACATTGATTAGGCACTAAATAGATACGAGTATTTATATAGAATTATGAAATTCAAATAATATTTTTCGGCTAGTATTTTTAGATGAGTTTCTGAGTTATATGATAAGACGGTAATAATATAGAATTAGCTTGTAATGTTGTGAGTCAGAAAATTACATCATATTGTTGCGTATCTCTATCTCTGGAGTAAAAGTAATTAATAGTTTTGAGTAGTCTTAATGCATACCTACTGCTTCAAAAGATTGATCATTTAGTATATAATTTCTTACTTATAGGTTTCATCAATAGGTATATATAAATCATGTAGGTGTTGCAAGCATAGATTGGGTAATGTTACCGAGCTCAAAAAACTATGCACCTTCACCTTAAAATGCGTGTCATGAAGGTTAACCACTTATTAATTGAGGTGAGTGACTTGGAGGCTAGCTATCTGACGGTCTGGGCTAAGGGACTCAAAAACATGCACACAACCAATTGACAGGCTATGACATCAATAATGACCAAGATCAACTATAATACAAATCAACTACAATACAATTCAACCTCTAGGTCAGGGTGATGGCAAACAGGTCCCGGTCAAATAATTGGTCATCAATAACAATTAATAGTTATCCCAATAATTAATTAACTAATTAATTATTTTTTATTTATTATTTGTATATATTAATCATTCCAACTATCTTATTTATCTTAAAATTTTTGTCACAAATGGTTGTCGATCCCCTAGGATCCATTTTGATTTAGACCTTGATGAAATAGAACTAACCGATCCAGTCATATAAACATTGAGCATGTTGTTGTACCAAGTTACTCACTGCTATATGAGAAAAGAAAGAATGGAACTGATTAATGGCGTCGTTCGATAATCTACAGCTCTCCAATATTCCTATTAAATTTAGGCTACTAACGAATCAATTTTCAGTAAAAAGACACTAAAAAGAAATTGCTTTCTATACATTGCAGCTACGTCCATCATTTGGAGTGATCCTTCGTTCATCAGGAGAAGGACAAGCGACAGCAGTTGACAATTTTCGCCAAAACCTAATGTTTCTTGAAACTGAGCTTCGTGATGGCTCTTTCAAGGGAAGAAAATTCTTTGGGGGAGAAAGAATTGGCATTCTGGACATTGTTATGGGTTGTGGCTTATACTGGAATTCAGCATGTGAAGATGTATTAGGGATGAAGATAATAGATCAAGAGTCCTTCCCTTTATTCACATCCTGGTTTGAAAGTTTTAATGAAGCTAAGGAGGTGAAGGAAGTCATCCCACCAGCTGAGAAATTGGTTGAGTATGTGAAAGGCGTCCTCCAGAAAATGTTCAATTAGACAAATATTACAGTTTTTCAATCAAGCAATCAATTCTGGATGTTTTCCTACTTCATTTGAATCGACTATTCGAGATTCTAATTTATATAGCTAAAAAGAACTTGGATATATTTCTGTATGATTTACTACTTTAATAAAAATCATCTCCTCTATTTTTATGTTCTTTTCCATATCTTCTTCTTAAAGTTTTGTTTTGTTTTGTTTTGCTTTTTTTTTTTTTTTTTGAGAAAAAATGAAGCAAGGAAATGCCATCCCATTTTATGACTAATGGAATTAAACACAGACAGTTATTTACATATCAGTCAAGTCTCGTGCCCTGCTATTGAAGGAAAAGAAAATTGAGAAGATGTTAGCATGATTTTAAGAATCACATAGCTATATATATATCAGATTGTAATATATTTTTTTTATTAGCATGATCCTATATCAACATATATTAATTTTCTTCTGTAGAATCTATATACTAGTATATATAAATCTTGAGATGTACAGAATATGATACGATAGAGATATAAAGTCTTTTCTCTCTTGACTCCCCTCTCTCTCTCTTATTTTCTTCTTCTTCTACAAATATTTTAATAGCAGATTTGCAATCAAGAATAGGTATGAGCACCTGTTTTAGAGCTGGTATGAGCATTTGTTTTAAAGCTGGTATGAGAAACTTTGAAATCAGCAAATTTTACTACTGCCATTTCCATTCCCATAGTCAGTCTTTAATTACATCTAAGAGAAAACAGGGTCGAGAAAATGTTGCTCGCAGGCTTCTACTGTAACTGCTAACCCAATGGTTGTGGATCTGCCAATTCTTAGCAAAAAGGTGCACTATAGTTCCTAGGCATCTCCACAGTTTATCATGGCTTTCCAATATTTTCTTTGGATAGAGGTGTTGCCAAAAATAGAAGGAATAAATGGTCTTCTGCTGAACGGAATAAATAGTGTTGTTCTTCTCCAGAAAAATCCTTTCATTTCTCTCTCTTCAAAACTCCCATCACAATTACAAATAATTGAATTCCACCTTTCCTCATCTAGGGTGGAAAATGTTTTCTCCTCCAACTGATCCATAACTTATGAATAGTAGAAGGCCAACCTCTCATGTTCAATTGACTTTTAAGGGCATTCCATATGCAGCAAGTGAATGGGCATCTAAGAAGCAAATGATAAGTGGACTCCAACCTTGAGCCACACAAGACATATCTGGAGCATATTTACCACCCTTTCTTTGAAAGGATCTCACCTGTGTAAAGTTTGTTCTGCAAAGCCAGCCAAAATAAGATTTTTTATCTTTTTCAGAATAGCTGCTCTCCACTTAAAGAGGCTAGTTGGAAGGTATTATTTGAGTTTTTTGATTCTATATAAGTATCCAAAATTTTCTTAATGAATAATCGATGTGGGACTAAATATACACCTACATAGATTCGCACATACTCTCCTCATTAAGACCTTGTATTCTCATTAGGTTAAGGGTCTAAATTCATGCAAATTCATTCATGAACATCATGACCGGCTCGTGGTCTATTTCAATGAACCCATGCTGCAGTATCTCTTAGTCTATATGGTCTATAAGCTAGATTAGCACTGATACCCTTTATAATAATCTAGGACCTCATCTAAAAAGACTAACTGGAAGCTATTATTTGCGTTCCTTGGTCTTATATAAGTACTCAATGTTTTTCTAATAAATAATTAATGTGGGATAAATACATGCCCACATGAATCCTCAGAGGTCTAATTTGTAAGACTATCTTGAAGTATCTCCAGTTAGCTCTCTTGTTATCTATTCAAAGGGCCTTTAAGCTTGATATTCTAATTCAGCGTTCACCTAGACCGTTGAGAGATGATTGAGCAATTTTGTTTCAAGGCTGCGGCATATGGATCTTCAAAGATAGATGTAAGTGGTATCGTGCCAAGCCATGTGTCCTCCCATAATTGGACATTCTTTCCATTGCCCATTTTGAAGGATAAGCAATTACAAAAGGTTTCCAAATGTTTACTTATGTCCTTCCAAAATGGAATAACTGGTCATGCCTTTTTTTGACTCTCATCCCTTGCTTTTCTTAGCATAATAAGTGCTTCTAATTTGCTTCCACCATGGAGAGTCCAATCCCTAGGAATACTTCCATGCCCACTTAGAAAGGAGGGCAAGATTCATATTGGCTCAATATTTTTGATTTCTAATCCTCCCTGTTCCTTTGACCTACAAACATTATCCCATTTTGCCAAACAGTAGAATCCACTAGTTTTCTCCTCATCTTTCCATAGGAGCGCATGCTTCATTTGATTAATTTTCTTTAGCATCCACTTTGGCAATTTAAAGATTGACATGTAATAAAATGACAATTAGCAGTTACCACCGAGTTGACTAAGATGATCCTACCTACCTAAAAGAGAAGTTTTTCCTTCCAAGCAGCTAGTCTAGAATTAATTTTCTCTACCAAAGAAAGCCAATATTATTTAGGGACCTTCTTGTCACATAGAGGGAGTCCAAGATACATGAAGGGGAAGGTGCTTGTCTTACAATTCATCATAAAGGCATACATCTTGGATTCATCATCATCTATGTTCATGCATACCATGAAGCTTCTGTAAACATTGCTTCTCAAACCCAAGGCATCCTCAATAGTCAAGAGAATAGCTTCCACTGCCACCAACCTCTCTTTCATTCCTGCACGAAAAAGAAAGGTATCATTTGCAAATTGAAGCCCTTTGACCAAGAAAAATATGTTGTGCGTAACAACTGCAATCATAGCATGTTGTTCTTAAAGAATCTTGATCTCCTTTAGGAACCCAAGTTCACTATACTGCAGTTTAAAGAAATAGATCGAATGATATCATGCAAAATCTCTCCTACCAAGCGCAAATAGCCACCATCTTATTCTCAACAATAATATTTCAAATCCAACTTATTTTACATATCACCTGACAAGTTAAGATACACCAACAATTCATCCAGTTATGGCAATTAAGTTGGCCTAACAATAACTTATCAATATTTGCTAGAGTCTAATTTATGGGACATCTTGGAAATATATTTGGATCCACCGTTCCACTGGCCTCATCACGGAAGCTGAAGATTTCCCTGCGCCAATCCCATCATGCAACCCACTTTCTTAGTGAATTGATAACTTGTATAATTGAACTTATAACTCAATATAAAAATAATGAAATAATATCTAAATAAATAATAAAATTATAATTTAATATAAAATCAAAAGTGATGACTCTTCTAACTTGGGAGTAGGGAAGCCATTTCTGTGTCTTTCGCATGAAAGAAGGATTCAACTTCGTTCATGCGAATTGTTGACAAACAGAAGTATAAACAGAAGAAGAATAGAAAAGAGGGTGAAGACGAAAATTTCAGAGGAAGAAGGATTCATCTCTAGGACCAAATGGGCCCTTTTTATTAATTTTCATGGGCTCAATTTAGGAATTATACAAATATATTTTCTTCTAATTAGACGATTGTATTCCTAATCAGAGGGATTCAATTTAAGAATTATACAAATATATTTCCCTCTAATTAGACGATTGCATTCCTAATCAGAGGGATTCAATTTAGGAATTATACAAATATATTTCCCTCTAATTAGATGATTACATTCCTAATCAGAGGGATTTACAGCTCATTTCAACACTCCCCCTCAAGATGGGTTATAGATATCATAAAGACCCATCTTGTCACGAATAAATGAAAAAGAAGGCACACTAAGACCTTTGGTCAAAATATCTGCTAGTTGACTAGCAGATCGCACATAAGGCATACAAATGATTTTGGCATCAAGCTTTTCCTTGATAAAATGTCGATCGATCTCGATGTGCTTCGTCCGATCATGCTGTACTGGATTATTAGCAATATTGATTGCTGCCTTATTGTCACAATATAGCATAAGGGACGATGACTGATAAAGGCCTAGATCCAATAACAAGATCCGCAACCATAAAATTTCGCACACACCATGTGCCATAGCTCGATACTCTGCTTCAGCAGTAGATCGAGCAACTACATTCTGTTTCTTGCTTTGCCAAGTGACTAGATTACCTCCAACAAAAGTACAGTAACCTGAGGTAGAGCGACGGTCATCAAGTGATCCAGCCCAATCAGCATCTGTATAACACTCCACCCATAGGTTGCCATGATTAGAATAAAGTAAACCACGATCAGGACAGCTTTTGAGGTAACGAAGTATCCGTGTCACAGCATCCATATGAACTGAACGTGGATCATGCATAAACTGACTTACCACACTAACGACGAATGCAATATCAGGCCGTGTATGAGATAGATAAATCAAACATCCTACCAATCGTTGATAACGTTCTCGATCAATAGGAACACCGGTATCAGCTACTAGTCGATGATTTTGTTCAATAGGAGTAGCAATAGGTCGACATCCCAACATACCGACTTCTGTAAGAAGATCTAGAATATATTTTCTTTGGGAGAGAAAAATTCCTTTTGAAGAACGAGCAACTTCTATCCCAAAAAAATATCGAAGATATCCAAGATCCTTCACCTCAAATGCCTGTGCTAGCTGAGCCTTCAAATGAGCTATCTCCTCAGAATCATCTCCTGTGACCACAATATCATCAACATAGACAATCAAAATAGCAATCTTACCCTTGTTGTGCCGAAAGAAGAGTGTGTGATCTGCATTGCTTTGTTTATACCCCATCTGAATAATTGCTTGTCGGAAGCGATCGAACCAAGCACGAGGTGACTGCTTTAAACCATAAAGAGATCGTCATAACTGGCATACTTTGCCCACTGTTTGAGCAGTAGCAAATCCTGGAGGAACATCCATATATACTTCCTCCTGAAGTTCTCCATGAAGAAAAGCGTTCTTTACATCGAGCTGGAACAGATCCCATCCGAAATTAGCAGCACATGATATAAGGGTTCTAACAGAGTTTATTTTTGCAACAGGTGCAAAAGTTTCATTATAGTCGATGCCATAAGTCTGTGTATATCCTTTTGCTACCAAGCGAGCTTTGTACCGTTCTACAGTACCCTCAGGTGTCTGTTTAACTGTAAAAATCTATTTGCATCCCACAGTTTGTTTACCAGCTGGCAAAGGTACAAGTTTCCATGTATTATTTTTTTCTAGTGCTTGCATTTCTTCAAGCATGGCAGCTTTCCACTTGGGATTTTCCTTAGCAACCTTCCAGTTCTCGGGTATGGAGACAGAGGACAAAGAAGCTATAAAACTCTGATAAGATGGAGAGAGAGACTCATAGGATACAAAGTTAGTGATGTCATGTTTGTACCCTACTCCATCCTTAAGTCGAGTAGGAATACCAGCATGACGAGTAGGCTTCCGTAAAGCAATAGGAATATTTAGATCATCATTATCTAATGTAAACTGGATGGGAGGTACAGGAGAATTATCATTAGTCGTAGAAGATGAAACCGTTGGGACAGGAGAGGAAGACCTGGAGACTGGAGAATGCATAATAGACTCTGAGAGAGGAGATGAATCAGATAAAACAAGCTATGGGAGAGTCTCAGATGCAGTTTCAGATGCTTCTCCTTGAGTGTCAGATGCTTCTCTTTGAGTGTCAGATGCACCATTTGTACCAACATCCACAGTAACATCCACAGTAATAGGACTCCCTCCAGAAGACTCCCCCTCTCGACCAGTTCCAGAGATAACGGGAGAGGAAGAGGACACATAAGATATATAGAATGGTTCAGACTCCCGAAATGTTACATCAATGCTGATAAATATCTTCCGCTCAGTCGGATACCAACATTTGTATCCTTTTTGAGTAGCTGAATATCCTATAAAAATGCACTTGAGGGCACGAGCGTCAAGCTTGCCAACCGAAGGTCGATGATCCCGAACAAAACAAACACAACCAAATACCTTGGGGGGAATTATAAAAGAATTAGTTCCTTGCAGGCATTCAAGAGGAGTCTTGTAGTCCAAAGTTCGAAGTGGCATTCGATTAATCAGATATGCTGCAGTTAATACTGCTTCTCCCCATAAGAATTTAGGAACATTCATAGAAAACATCAAACATCTTGTCACTTCAAGAAGGTGTCTATTCTTTCTTTCAGCAACTCCATTTTGAGCCGGTGTGTCAACACACGTCGTTTGATGTATAATTCCATTATTATGTATATACTCCTCAAATTCTTTATTAAGATATTCTGTCCCATTGTCAGAGCGAAAAATCTTAAGAGTTGCTCCATATTGAGTACCAATCATTTTATGAAAATCTCTAAGTGACTGAAATACTTCATTCTTATTTTTCAATAGATAAACCCAAGTGCAACGACTAAAACAATCAATAAAAGTGACGAACCACCGATGACCAGAAATAGCGGTGGTCCCACAGGGTCCCCATACATCAGAATGAACTACCTCAAACATTGCTTTACTACGTCGGCCTGAGTTTGGATAAGTACTTCTAGTGTGTTTAGCTAGTTCACAGGCATCACATACAAGCTTCTCTTTATATGTTTCAAAAACAGATGGAAATATACGAGCTAAGAGAGTAAATGAAAGATGACCAAGCCTGCGGTGTTGGAGCAACAGATCCTCCTTTTGTGAAGATGAAACAGTCAAACTGGTTTCTGAGTAGCCTTCAGACACTCCTCCCTCTAAATAGTAGAGCCCATTATGCATTATGCCAGTCCCAAGTTTTCTCCCTGTCTTTGGTTCCTGAAAGACACAATGTATTTTGAAAAAAGTTACGGCACAATCAAGATCATTTGTAATAGCACTAATGGATAGGAGATTTATAGGAAATCTTGGGACATGTAGAACAGATGATAAGGGTAATTCGGAAGTGCATTTGATAGATCCTTTTCCAGAAATAGGGGTAAAGGAGCATCAGCAAGACGAACTTTATCACGATCGGAACAGGGAATATAAGACACAAAATCTCTAAAAGATCCAGTCATATGATTGGATGCTCCAAAATCAACAACCCATGGAGAAAAATTACTACAGTTAAGAGCATGAATTTGATCACTGATACCTATTTGGGCAAAATTACCCTGAGAACTGGCTGGTTGATTTGAAGAATCTTCTGTGGAAGTGCTGCTTTCAGAAATATTTCACCAGATCTGAATTTTTCCAAAAGTTGCATTTCTTCAACTGATAAATCTCCCATAGAAGAAAAATGAGCCTGATTATACTGACCTCGGCCTCTACCAAAACGACCACCTCCACGACCACGGCCTCTATTTGGACGACCATGTAGCTCATAGCAGTAAGCTTTGATGTGGTCCGGCTTATGACAGTGGTCACAAATTTTAACCCCACGAGGTCGAGGCTGAGTTTCTTGAGCAGAATTAGGAGTAGAGCTTCCAAGAGTATTAGGCTGTACCACAAGTGCAGATCGTATAGCTGTGTTCATAGAAGAAGACATAGTGGTTAATCGAGTTTCTTCACTAAGAACCAAAGAAATAGTTTCATCAAGAGTTGGCCACTTCTGTGTACTAAGAATAGAAGAGCGTCGATACTCAAACTCTGGGTTTAGTCCATCCAAAAAATCCACAAGTCGCTGTCGCTCTATCCATTTGCGAAACTCATCAACATCACCAGGATGAGTAGGGGTAAAGGGATTATAAAAATCAAAATCGTTCCACAACCTTTTTAATTCTCCAACATACTCTGTTATAGATCGGGAACCCTGATTAAGTCCTCGAAGCTCTCGCTGGATTTTATGGGCATGCATATTATTGCCTTTATAAGAATAAGTTGTGGCTACAGCCTGCCATAACTCATAAGCATTCGTTAGTGCCTCAACCGTATGAGCAACACTTGGTACCATAGAGGCAAGGAGCCATGCTACCACCCGAGAGTTATTAGAATTCCACTGTCTAACAGCTATCCCATCTCCTTCTGGCCTTTTTGCAGTACCACTTATAAACCCCTCAAGATTGTGAGAATCCAAAATTAGACGAACATGTCGCGTCCAACTTAAGTAGGTACCCGGCCCATCCAATTTGACCGGGTTAGTTTCTAGGGTGATCTTTGAAAACTCACTACCCGAGATACGAGATTCCATCATCCTAACCATTAACTTTTCTAAATTCTCCATGGTTAAAGGAGTTTTATCACCCATAAGAAAAAAACTTAAATGATCAAGTAAACAAGAACAATCTTGAGGGAGGAAATTAAAGTTTTCTCACCAACAATCTGAGATAAACTCAGATGACGAAAAAATATCGAATCTCTGCTTCCATGAAAGGTGCCTTGATAATATTCAGAAACTCCAAAACTGGACGCTCCATTGTTGTTCCAGAAAAAACAGCATCTACAATTGGAGACACATATGACAGCAGTAGAGGTTCTCCCTTTTTTTTTTGTATTTAAAAAATACCTAATAAGGGATGAGAACCGTTTTCAACCCCGTAGTTCTTGAGTGGAAACGGTGGTGGCGTCGATGGCAGCGGCGGTAGCAGCGACAGCGGTGGCGATTGCAGTGGCGATGGCAGAAGCAGCGACAGCAGTGGCGGCGGCGACGATGGCCGCGGCAGCGGAGGCGGCGATCATAGCAGAGGCGGTGATGAAGATGAAGGGATGCGAGAGAGAGAGAGTGAGAGATTTAACGGAAACGGAGAATGGCTTTCAAGGTTTGCAGGGATCCACAGAGAGAGCAGCGGCGATGGTTTGAAGGGGGAACAGATCCCACTCTGTTTGAGAGGAGAGATTTGAGTTGTAGACGATCGACCGTTGAAGAGGCGGAACAGAGCACTCTGTTCCCTAAATAGGCTCTGATACCATGTTGACAAACAGAAGTATAAACAGAAGAAGAATAGAAAAGAGGGTGAAGACGAAAATTTCAGAGGAAGAAGGATTCATCTCTAGGACCAAATGGGCCCTTTTTATTAATTTTCATGGGCTCAATTTAGGAATTATACAAATATATTTCTCTCTAATTAGACGATTGTATTCTTAATCAGAGGGATTCAATTTAAGAATTATACAAATATATTTCCCTCTAATTAGACGATTGCATTCCTAATCAGAGGGATTCAATTTAGGAATTATACAAATATATTTCCCTCTAATTAGATGATTGCATTCCTAATCAGAGGGATTTACAGCTCATTTCAACACGAATCCCTTGTTGGAACATCAGCCGCTCGATTTGAGATGAGTGATGATGGATGAATTAAAGAGTTTGGGGTACTCTGAAGTCTATTCGTTGGATGATCCAATGCTGGTTTGAAGGTGAAGCCTTCCGATCCCTGTGTATGTCTAATTATTAGATGGATAAGGTCCAGTGAGCCAGTTCAATAGTCACGTGCCACATTATCCCATATTTAAACAATTCAAGATCAAAGAGGGGTGCCTATCATTCACCATTTATATGCCTCAAGATCCAGACTGGTCCATTGGACCTGGTCCATGTAACAAAATTTCCCTGTGGACCCATCCCATCCAAGGGTTGGGATAGTATGTTTTGTGATGGAATGGGTGATCTTCTTTCATGGTGTTGGCTATTGGTTCATGCACTATACAGATTTTCAAGCACTTCAAATTAGTCATCCACTGCACATCTCTTAAAGTGATCATTGTATGATCCAATAGCTTTTTGGTGCCAAAGAAGATGAATCCTTTTTTCATGCAAAAGATGCTACCCCTACTCTCCCCACTGTACCGTCCTCTTCACAGTCGTCCTCACTGCTCTTCTCCATTCCTAGCTACTGTGTGCAGCCCTTCCTGCTGCCTTTACCGTCCATGCCATGTATCTCCCTCCCCGCCATCCACCAACCTCCACCTCTCCATCAAACTATTTTTCTGAGAGGATTTCCTCGGTGATCATCACTCCTCGAGTGTGACTTCTCTCTTGTTATCTCTCTATCTATCTCCAAAGCCATGCTCGAAGATTTTGGTCATTATAATACTACCATATTTGGGAAGTTAGAATATGCAAACTAGGTGGTTTATCAATTTAGAGTTGTTTTTTGAGGAAGAGCATTAGTTTTGTTATATGTTGATTCCTGACCGTTTTCTCTCACATTTCCTTCTCTCTCTCCTCTTCATCTTCTATCCCTTGATTTTTGGTCAGTTAGGGAAGGATCCCCTCCATCTATTTTACCATTGCAGTTTAGAGCATGGCATTGAAAATATTTTAATTCCTTGATACTGTTATGATAATTTTCAAGCCTTCACGATTGTCATAAAGCCCCAAATTTGTAGCGAAGGATATCAAAACTTATGATGTTTAGGACTTAACAAATAAATTTTTATATCACAATATGTAATTCATGATTTGCTCATCCTCCTCAAATTGATAGTCATACTTTTATAACCGCAATATTACTCTCTAAAATGAGTGGGTGGATGACTTAAATGAGTGGAGCATTGTGTAGGCTCAGGTGGTGCTGAAGGAGTAGGATCCCCAGGTGAAGCGAGATCATGGGAAGGCTGATCAATTAAATCTATCAGAACATCAACAGCTCTTGTTGAATCATCAATACAGGATGAAGTAGAAAACTGTTCATCTCCTTCCTCAATAGTAACAGAGGGAAAGAGGTTGGTAGAAAGGGTAGTGAAGAACAATCTGTCACTGTTGGGTACATGAAAGGAGGATAGGGAAGAGAACATCTTATGTTTCCAAAATTGGACGTGCCTAGAAATATGCAGGCATTTTGAAATAGGATCCCAACAACCGTCACTACAACTAAATAGATTATTAACGATAAAAAAAATTCATCATTAATAAATTATTTTTATCACTAATAGTTATTAGTAATAAAATTTTCATCGTTAATATTTAATTGTAAATAATCGCATCGTTGATAATATTTTACGATGAAAAAAATTTTCATCGTAAATAATTAATATTATCGTTAAAAAATTTTTATCATCAAAAAAATATTTTCATCTCTATATTTTAATTAAAAATTTTTATGAAAATTAAATTTTTAAAAATTTTTAGCGATGAAAAATTTTTATCACAAACAAAATTATTTACGACAAAAATTTTTCGTCGCTATTAATTTAATTAAAATTTTTTATAAAAATTAAATTTATAAAAATATTAGCAATGTAAATTTTTCATCATAAATATAATTATTAGTGATAAAAATATTTTCATCGCTATTAATTTAATTATAAATTTTTTAAAAATTAAATTTAAATAATATTAGCAATGTAAAGCTTACATCGTAATTATAGCAATTTTTGACATAAATTTTTGTTGCTAATAAAATATGAATTATTTATGATAAAAATAGTTTTATCACTATTAATTTAATATAAAATTTTAATATGTTTAGATTTATTAAAAATTTTATTTATGATCATTTTTTTATCACTAATATATTTTTTGACGATCAATATTTCATCAAAAATAACTGACACATATGTTTTTTAAAAAATAATTTATGAAATTAAATATTTTTAATTTATATTTATAATATTTTTTATAAATTAAAAATAAAAAATAAAAATTTAAATTTAAATAGTAAATCTATAAATAAATTTTATTATTTTATTATATTAAATTAAAATTATAAGAAGTTTAAAATAAAAATAAAAAACTACATAAAGAGGCCGTCAAGTGTCGGCATCTATGGAAGGAGAACGAGCTGGAAAAAGAGAGCGCTCGAAAGAGCTCGAACCGACCTGCTGCTGCCTCATCAGCTGTATCATCCGCTCCATCTGCGCCATCCACTCCATCATCTGGATTTGGAGCAACTGATACTTGTCGACGCATGCAGCCAACTCATCAGCTCGCTATTATACCCGCTATCGATCCTCAGTAGCCTATATCTACACCTCTGTCAGCCGAACATCGCAGGCAACATGAATGTCAGTCTTAGACGAGCATGAGGATGAGGGAGCAGTGATCCCATACCCTAGATCCCTAATATAACAGGATCTCATACCAAGCACTTGATCACAGATCTCGTCATCTGTGGTTGTGGTCGAGCCCTCAGAGATAGGCTGGGATCTGATATCTATCATACAGTCTTAAAAATTAAAGTTATAGTTATTTTAATTTTGTAATAAAAATCAGATTGTGAATGAAAAAATAATTGAAAAAACTTATAAAGAGTTTCTGACTCCCCGTCGTCCACTCCTCTGACCATCGTTGGTGGGTCCATTGGTAGATATCGATCCTACCAAGAAGCTCGCCACTCTCAGTATCTCTCTGTAATTTGAGAATAATTAATTAAATTTTTTTTAAATAGCTAGAGAATTATATACTAATTAAAAATTACATACTATCTGCTCCATGTGACGAGCGAACGACCTTGAACCCCCACAATGCGGTATGGTCTGTCTCGCCCGATTCGCAGCATTCTGGATACATCTTCTCTGTATAATTATCAGTCAAATTAATAGATAATAAATTTAATTTAAGAATAAATGATTCAATCATTAAACTCTAAAAAAAAAATTCGATGTGTAACCTGATATGCCGGATCCTCGTAATGCCGGCATATGACAGTCCAATCATCCATAGTGATGCTGTCATAGGGCCGCTGCTATGCTGCCTCCTCCTCATGATCCTGCATCATATGGTACTAATGGTGATGGATGCGATGGCGATAATTCTTGAAATGCAAAGATAAATGAGCGTCCATGGCTCGCCGCACATGATTCTCTTCAAAATCAATAATATCAAAAACACCCTACCAATAACAAATATTAGAAGAATATCATACTAATTAAATATTCACAGTATAATTTATTTTATCTGTAAGTGGGTATAGAAAATCTCTTTCTGAGCTGGTATAATATGACGTCAATCGAAAAGCATCACGGGGGCATAGCTGCGGCATATGATGCCCAGCTCATTTTGCCATGACTCGCACCATCCCCTAATAGGCTTGGTGTAGCCGGATGGTATCTCGATATGGAGACACTGTCCCGGGTGCTCACATCTCTAATGCTCTAGAGCGAGGTTCTTCGATAGACCTCATCCTTGCCTCACTACCGATGGAGACTGACCTGAAACAACAATAAATAAATCATTAATATGATAGCTATTCAAATAAAAAAATTAAATTTTATTATATAAAAAAAATAATAATACCACTCGAATCCACCTCACTCGAATCTGTCTCATTGGGACCTACTAGTGCAGGACCCTCTGATGACAGAATTGGTGCGGTAGTAGAAATCGGTGAAGGCACCTCAGCCTCCGAGGTAGATAGCGAACGTGAACGTCATTGTCTGTCTCCTAATACCATACCTACAATTCTTGACATATAAATGAATATAATATTAAATAATAATAATAAAAACTATAAGTAGTTGAGCATGTAATAAATATAAAATAAATTTATATAACAAATATAAAATAAACTATAAGCAGTTGAGCATGCAAAATAATATTAACGCAAAATAATAACACAAAACCTAATCCCAGGGACTCGATGGTTTTTTATTTTTTTCTAAAATATTTTTTTTCTAAATTTTATTTTTTTAAAATATTTTTTAATTAAAATTTTTTTTCCTAAATAAGCTTCAGACTCGGCCTCCTATGGCCCCTACTCCCACGATGCCGGTGCCATCACACACCCCATGCCGTTCGGACTCGACCCCCGTGATCTCCACTGCCATGGTGCCGATGCCAGTGCCGTCACACACCCTGCGCCATCCAGACTCGATCTCCCATGGCCCCCACTCCCATGATGCAGGCACTGTCACAGACCCTGCGCCACCCATATCAGATCCCGATCTGGATCCCAATCCGAATCGAGATCTCGACCTCGATCCAATTCGAATCATGATTCAGATTTTATTTTTATTAATTAAATAATAAAATATTTGATTAATATTTTATTTTTTTATTTTTATTTTATTTTTATTTTTTATTTATTTTGTCCTTCTTTCTCTTTCCTTCCTCCCTCCCCGCCGTCACCCACCCCTCCCCGACCGACCCCCTCCCCGTTTCGCTGCCGATCGCTGGCCGCCCCCTCCCCGGCATCATCTCCCTCGACCAACCCCCTCTCCGGCTCGGTGGCGCCGACAGCTGCCCACGGCCCCCTCCTTGCCTCCATCTCACCCCTAGCCGCACATGGACCCCATCCCGCCCCCATTTCGCCCTCGATCGCCGGCTGTCCCCTCCTCAGCCCCATCTCCAGCCCCCGACCCCCTCCCCAGCCCCATGGCACCACTGGCCGGGTCTCCGCCTCCCGACCCCCTCCCTAGCCCCGTGGCGCCGCTGGCCGACCCCCTCCCCTCCCCTCCTCTGTCTCGCCCCCAGCCACCCCCCGACCTCACCGTTTTGCCCTCGACCACCTCCTCGCCGGCCGACCCCCTTCCCGGCCTCGTGGCGCCACTGGCCCCTCCTGTCGCAACCCCCTCCACCCCTCGGTGGCCCGATCAACACAAAAAAAAAAGAAGGGGTTCGAAGAACCTTACCTCCAACGGACGGCGACGTCAACGGCAATGGCAATGGTGGTGCAGACGATGGACGATGGCGATGACGGGCTCATCGATGGGAAGAGAAGGGGGGAGAGCACAGAGAGGGAGAGGGAGAGAGGAGAGGGGAGATGGGAGAGTTCAGGGAGGGCACAGAGAGGGAGAGGGGAGAGGGAAAGAAGAGAGAAGAGAGAGAAGAGAGGAGGGGGGAAGTGGGATGTTGAGTTGATGAGAACTAATAGCGATGAAAATTTTCATTGCTAATATAATTATTAGCGATAAAATTTTTTTTCGTCGCCAATAATTTTTGTCAAAAAAAATTTTCTGCAAAAAAAATTTTTCTTTCAAAAAAAATTATTTGCGATGAAAATATGATTTTTGTTGCTAATAAATTTCATCAAAAAATAAAGTCTCCATTAATTTTTTTTTTCAAAAATTATTAGCGATAGAATTTTCATCGTTAATAACTTTATTAGTAACAAAAAAATTATATTCATCATCAATAGTTTCTGTCAAAAAAATATCCACAATAAAAATTAAAAATTATTAATGATAAAAAATATTTTCATCGTTAATAAGTTTATTAGCAACAAAAATTTTATTTTCATCGCTAATAATTCAAAAAAAAAGTTCTCCACTAAAATAATTTTCTTTCTAAAAAAAATTTATCAAAAAAATTATTGACGATGAAAGATTTCATCATTAATAATTTTATTAGCAACATAAATTTAAATTTCATCGTAAATAATTTTTATAAAAAAAATATTTTTTTATTAAAAGTACTTTCTCAGGTATATTCACAAATTTTAGCAGCCTTGGGATATGTTCATGCTAATCAGGATTTTTGAAGATTGCAGATCTATGCAAAAGAATGAGATGAATATGAGACAACGATGATATGGATCAATTTGATTCTCCTTGATCACAAAAATAAGGCAAGTTTTCTAATATTCTACTCCAATCAAACATAATTTATAATTAAAAAATTTAACTAATTAGATTTACTTTTTTGGTGGCAACACTACCATAAGTTGATCGAAAGATTTGAATGGACACTCAAACTCAAATTTAATCTGTGAGCAGCTAAAACCCTTGAGATCTGACGCAAAAGGAGGATCTTTAGGTGATCTATTGGCCTTAGTTTCTATATAGAGTCTGATCTTTTTGATGGAAGATTGATATCAATTGGTGGTTCCAGAGATCGGACTGCTATGGTACATCATTTGCTGCAGATTAAGAACAGCGTTCAAGAAGTTATATATTTTTTTAAAGATGTTATAGGATTTTATTATCACAAAAGATTATTGGCCAATCTTTTTTGGAATGGTTTAGAAGTAAATGACATAATTTAGTCCATCAAATAGTTGATAAAGTTTTGCTCTTTATACAGTTGAAAGTTGATATTTTTTCTGAATCAAATTCTTTACATTTAATTTTCTGAGACAGTTTACTCTTGGATCGTAAAGACGGTTGATTTAGTTGTAGGTAAAAAATTTTGTTGGATTATCCAACAAAGTCTGGATATTGAGAGAATGATTCTTTTTCAGTATCAAAAGTTATTTTTTTAAATTTTTGATTTTTTAATTATTAACGATAAAATTATTTTATTATAAATAATGAAGTATTTATAATGAAAATTATTTTTTATCATAAATAGTTAATTATTTATGATGAAAAATAAATTTTCATCATAAATACTAAGTTATTTATGATGTAATATTTTCATCATAAATAATCTATAATTTTTATATTTTATATATTTTTTTTAAAATATTGATGATGAAAATATTTTTATCATAAATAATTAACTATTTATGATAGAAAAATAAATTTTTATCACAAATAATTTGTAATTTTTTAATTTTTTAATTTTTTATTTTTTTAAATATTAGCGGTAAAAATTTTTCATCATAAATTATTGAGTATTTATGATAGAAAAAATTTTTCATCATAAATACATAATTATTTATGATGTAATATTTTCATCATAAATAATCTATAATTTAAAATTTTTTATTTTTTTTCAAATATTAGTGATAAAAAATTTTCATCATAAATAACTAGTATTTATGGTGAAAAATTTTTTTCATCATAAATATTAAATTATTTATGATGTAATATTTTCATCATAAATTATCTGTAATTTTTAAATTTTTTATTTTTTTTAAATATTAGCGATGAAAATTTTTTATCATAAGTAATTGAGTATTTGTGGTGAAATTTTTTTTATTATAAATACTTAATTATTTATGATATAATATTTTTATCATAAATAATCTATAATTTTTAAATTTTTTATTTTTTTTTAAATTTTAGCGATGAAAATCTATCATCATAAATAACTAGTATTTACGATGAAAAAGACTTTCCATCGTAAATACTAAATTATTTATGATGTAATATTTTCGTCACAAATAATCTATAATTTTTAAATTTTTAAAATTTTTTATTTTTTTTCAAATATTAGCGATGAAATTTTTTTATCATAAATAATTGAGTATTTATGATGGAAAGATCTTTTCATTGTAAATATTCAATTATTTATGACATATATTTTTTTCACAAATAATCTATAATTTTTAAATTTTTAAAATTTTTTAGTTTTTTGAATATTAATGATAAATTTTTTTTATCATAAATAATTGAGTATTTATGATGAAAGTAACTTTTCATCATAAATACTCAATTATTTATGATAATTTTTTTTATCGTAAATAATCTGTAATTTTTAAATTTTTAAAATTTTTATTTTTTTTTTCAAATATTAGCAATGAAATGTTTTCTTTAGGAATAATATTATTTTTGATGAGAAAATATTTTTTATCATAAATACTTAAATTATTTATGATGATAATATTTTTATCATAAATATTTAAAAATTTAAATTTAAAATTAAAATTAATATTTTATTATTTATAATAAAAATAATCATCATAAGTAATAATTATTTATGATGAAATTCTTTTTTCATCACTAATATAAAAATATTTATGATGAAAAATTATTTTTATTATAAATATTTTATTATTTACGATAAATTTTACTTTTCATCGTAAATACTTATTATTTGCGACGAAAATATTTTCGTCACAAATAATTTCATCGCAAAACTTTTTTTTTCTTGTAGTGGGTATCTCTTGTGCTCTATCTCATATCTAAGAAAACAACACAATCGTGTATCAGGTTCAAGCTTAGCATGCTCATATGATTGTAAGAGTACAAGGCAGATAGCCAAAAACACGAAGGAGATTATAATAAGGTGTAGTGCTATACAAACATTCATAAGGAGATACATTTTCAGTAACTAAATATGGTACATTAATAGTGTAAATTGAAGTGAGGGCAGCTTCCCCCCAGAAATACTGGGGACATGTAGCAGAAATGAGCAAGGCTCACATAAGATCCAAAATGTGACGATGCTTGCGTTCAGCCCGCTTGTTTTGCTCAGAAGTCCTAGGACAAGAGTGTTGTATGACTGTACCATTACGAGCATGGATGTTTAGAAATTCAGTTTCTTTGTACTCTCGAGTGTTGTCAGTACGAAAAACTTTAATAAGATGTAAAACCTATGTTTGAACCATAGCAAAAAAATTTTGATAAATTGCACAAAGTTCAGAACAATGTTTCATAAGATATAACCACATATACCAAGTATAGTCATCCACAAAAATCACATAATATCGAGAGCCTCCCATGGTAAGAGTAGGAGGTCCCCATATATCAGAGTGAATGAGATCAAAGGGTGCAGAAGAAATAGAATTATTATTACTAAATGAAAGAGCATGATGTTTTTCAAGAGAGCATGAAATACAATCAAATTTATTATGCTTAACTGAACCAAGATAACCATGAGAAATGAGGAAATTTAATTGAGAAGATGAAAGGTGACCTAGGCGAGCATGCCAGATACTAGAAGAGATTGAAGCAGCAGCACAAGGAAGAACCTTAGATGGAAGATGTAAAGAAGTGAGCTCAAACAGACGTCCAATCTTACGATCAGTCTTAATGATCTGCCCCATCTATGGATCCTGCGCAAAGTAATTATTACCAGTGAAAACAATATGAAAATCAAGTTCACAGGGTTGTCCCACAGAGATAAGATTGAAGGAAATATTAGGCACAAGGAATACATCCGGCAAAGATAATGATGTTGTAGCAATATGTCCAATATAACTCATGTGCATCTATGAGTTATCAGCTATGTGTATAATAGGTACATTGGATGCGAAATAGGAATAATCAGAGGTCATATGATTACAACACCCAGAATTAAAATACCAAGAAGTCGATGTACCGGAAATAGTAGAGAGAGTAGATGAAGAAGTAGGTCTTCAAGAGTTGGTTAAGACCTATTTGATGAAGGCTTCAATGTCACCCAAGGATACAAGAGAGGAAGCAGGTAAGGAGGAACCCTCCTCTTCAATGGCAACAGCAGTAGTGTTTGATGTAGAATTTTTGAAACCATGATATCTGTTACCTTGCCTTGTAGTCTACTTCGAAGGTCGAATGGGACATTCTGCAATGTGATGGCCCAGTTTCTTACAATAGAAACATTGACCTTTTCGACGTGCTCGAGTAGAGGTGGCGAGAACGGCTTTAGTGGTGGCATCAAATTGCTGGTTATAAAATGTAGTGGAACTAGATTATTTGCCTTGAATAGTAAGCAGTCTAGTTTCTTCAGAAAATAATTTTGCAATCATCTTTTCCAATGATGGAAAAGTATCTCTATGAAGAAGAGATGCCTTAACAGGTTCAAAGTCACTCCTAAGAGCCATAAGGAGTTGATAAATTCTCAACTGATCTTGATAGGCATGAAACTAATAATATCATTGACATGTTTAAAATCTGGTTCATTGAGAACCAACGGATCCCAAATTTCTTGTATTTCCGATAAGAAATCATTTATAAATTGGCTGACTTTTTGTTTCAAGCAAGCAAGATCTGTGGCCAATCTATATTGATGGGCGGCATCACTATTTGAGTCAAACCGAGCTAGGAGATCCCATACTTTTTTAGCAGTGATTAGACACCCAAACTGTCTCTTAATGGATGCCATGCAAGTGTTCCGTACCAGATAATAATTTGATGGTTCTTAGAATCTCAGTCTTCGTAGCACTCTCTAAATTTATTCTCATCTTCATCCTGGCATCTAACAGGGCATTGATTAGTACCAGAAATATAACTCCAGAGTCTTCTTTGAAAGAATAAGTGCTCTACAAGTCAATCGTATATTGGATTCAATAAAAATTTTTTCTGTATTATCTTTCAACTTATATAATAATATTATTTATTTATAAATGTGATATTTTTGATTCATCATTGCTGCTGCATCTTATTGTGTTTAAGATTATAATAAACCCCAAAGATTAGGATAATAGTTTTAGAGCCATTAAGAGTTCATGCCTGTGAAACCTAAAATCTTAAAACTCTAATCTAAAATATTTCTAATCATATAAACATTGAGTCAGAGATCAATATTCCGAATAGACTGACACATCCTATGTATGCTCAATGGAGAAGGTGGCTGATCTCATAGGCCACTTGTGTGAGAAACTAATACAAGGATGTAGGTGCTCATTAGGAAATGAGTTTACAAAATTGACTTACCAATAGAGAATATTTTATGGAGTCTTCTTACATGTAAAAAGATGGTTCTTTAAGTGAAAGTTATGCAAGTGATCCTTAGACCTGAGATCATCATGAAATCTTATGCATATAAATCTATATTTTAATTCATATCCGATGTGACTTAAATATGTACGGAATATTTTGGATATCGTGGAATGTGTATGAAGGTTGTGAGTCAGTTAACAAGGAATCGATTACTTCTAGTAAGAGGGGATGCCATCTTATGCATTCTTATCTCTAGATAATTCAGAAAGTTTTTGACCAAAGTAGGATAAAGATTATATAAAATTTTTAATACTTCATCATTGGAGTCATCACTGATTAATGAAGAATCAATATAAATATGTTTGAGTTTGACATGATTCCATACTCATGAACATATTCGGGATGCGGGATGCTCGAAAGATTGAATTGCATGGTAACTTGCTGTTATAAGATATATTTGATAGTTTCATCAAATTTCATATCTTCTAGATAGTTATGATACATTGTTAGATGTTAATCTTGACTTATAGATTTGATTGAATTAAAGTATTTAATTTGATCCTTAATTAGAAAGAGTTCTAATTGCTAAATTCGGATTGGCATGGTTTGGACCTTAATCGATTAGAAGGATTCTAATTATAGTAGGTCAACATGCATCCAATCTACACTAGCTAGATGTGGAGCCCAATGGGTCACACATATTAGAAAATTAATCAAGAACCCATTTGATATGGTTGATTAAAATTTTGGATCCAATCGGATTGTCTGTAAGCATGCTAGCACGTATGGCAAACCCTAGCTCCTTGAATCAGATTCAATTTAGTTTGAATCTTGTTAATTGATCAAACCAAATTGAGCTCAGACTTAGTTGAGGTTTGGATCAGATTGCGGCAGCCATTGAATGGTGCCACATAGCCTCAGGGGCACCATAAGCTAGAGTCCTAGTTAGAAAGGACTCTTGGTGCATGGATAAGGTTGGGCATGCACTATGGTGCATGGAGAAGGGCAAGAGTCCTTCACACTTGGGTTTAAGACCCCAGTGGCAGCCCACATCACCCTCCACTCTCTGGCATTCATCTCAAAGCATGAAATGGTAGGTTTGAGTTTAAATTGGATGTAGAGAATATTTGGAAGAGGAGCTGTGTGCGCGTGAAGAATTGATCTTATGCGACTTTTCACATGAAGAGTCCTTTTGCTATGGGCAGAAGGAGGCATCACCTAGCTGATGTCCCTACCATTTCAATTTAGATTCAAATGGGGACACATGTGGCAAATATTAGATTTATCTAAAGAGGGGATGGATACCAAAATGTTGGTTGATTACAGCATGTGTGTGTTAGAAAATAGGTAGACTAGCATGCATAGATTTCAAAAATTTTTAGAATTAGTAGCAAAAATGAATCTAGGTTAAATTCTTTAACTCCACATGCAATAGATCTAATCTATATCTATCCGAGCTCTAGATCAAAGTCATATATATAATCTAAAAATAAAATAAAAAAATGAGATCACATCTCAATACCTTGTGCAGGTTGATATACATCGCAACTGATGATCCTAGATCGAAAGTTCTTGAGCCGCACATGTGTCCAGCCTTTATAAGTATCTACCTGGATCAATCTTAAACCTTTCTTCTCGTTATAGATTCATCTTCTCTAAAAAAAAATCTTAGCCTTTTAGATCTTTGATCAACTCTTGATCTTTGACCGTGATCTCAATGCTTGAACTGCAGTTTTTCTCTCTATTTCTTACTGTAGAAGAGATCACCCTCAACTTGAATGTGTTGGATGATGGGATGCCCAACCCTTGGGTGTTGGAAAGAGAGGAGGAAGAGAGGTTGGCGTGGTGATGGGAGGAGATGGAGATCTGAATTCACAATTCAATTATTTTAAAACCCTAGGAGACCATCTCTTAAATAGATATTTTCTTGATTCTAAACCAATCTCCAATCAATCTAAAAAGGCTAGTCCTCATCTCATAAGGTTCTTTGCCTTTTAATCTAATTTTTTTTCAAAAAAATTAGACTCAATTGAAAAGATCCTCACCTTATATGGCAAGTAGACGGAGCACCCCACATTTCATAAGGTAGGTAGAGTGGGCGCCCTCATCAAATGAGGCAAGTAGATGGGGCGCCAACCCTTGGCGCCACTTAAGGATTAATGCGCACAAGAGAGGCGGCATAACCCCTCTCTCTCTCCTTCCATACCAAAGCAAAAGAGGGGGTGGGCCCCTCTCTCTTCTTACACCCACTCCAAGGGGTTTGCACCCCTTGGACTTTCCAAAAGGAAGGCATGCGTCTCCTCTCCTCTTTTCAATTATTCTACACCACAGAAGGAAATAATAAGAAAAAAAAAAAGAAAATTTGTTTGCCAACTAATTGGCTTGATCCAATCCTTTTGGACCTTCAAATAGGTACTCCTGTAAACCCAAATCAAAATAGATCGAGTTAAGGTTCAAGGCTATAGACTTGATCCAATCTTTATCTAATAAAAAATCTAAGTCCAGAGAAGAATTGAGTTTAACCATGTACTAGTATGGTTCTCTTAAATCCAATAGGGTTTCACTAAATCATAATCTAATTGAAATTTCACAAGCTCAATTGGTTAATTCAAGATTAGATCCCTTAATGTGTGATCCCATAGGTTTCATTCTATCTGGTAGTGAGATATATTATGATCTCCATCATAATATCATCGAAACTCCTTTCGATGGATTGGAATAATTTCAACTCTATCCTTCGAAGGTTATCAATCATCAAGACGATGTCCAATGAGTCCAGCAATCATCCATTAGTGACACCTAACAGTATGTAGTGACAATCTAGTAGAATGAAAGTATGAATTTTTAGGTACAGTTATCATGTGATTCAGTCTTTTTATCGTAAGTCCTGACTTGACGAAGGTCATGGATAATTCATCAGACCCCATCGTTAGTCATATGCCAGATTGGTTCGACTCGAATTCACTTGTGAATCTTATAGAAACTCTTTTCTAGTATTCACACTTACTTTAGCCAAAGACTTTCTAAACTCAGTCTCGCAAATCGCATATGACTTTTCTTTTTCTATCAAGATTGATAGATTCTATCTAGATGCATCCTACTCCTAGCAGCGGACCTGAACCTATTGTAGCCAACATACACAGCAAGAACCCAAATGATTAGGAATCAAAGAAATGTACAGTCAAACTTAGTAGCCTCGCTACAAATAGTCGATGACACCGCAAGTCAAAGGATCACTCATACTACTATAGTATCGAGACAATCACTGACGAGTAAGTAGACATCCAAATGATTTCTCGTGTTGGTCATGCTTAATACAAGTTATTTTTTAACAACTACTTGCACTCTCATCCCAGTGTCCTTATACTGTGACCCGAGACTCATCTGTCCAGAAGGGAGGTGATCAATGTACCGATCTTTAAATGAATTGATCACTGTCCTCCATAACGATCTTTTGATCGAAAGCATTTAGAAACTAACCACTAAGTAATGTATGTCTTAAATTCTCAACACCTTGAGAATGTATAAAATCATCTTTGTTAATTTTTAAGATAAATCATGGATACATAAACATGATTGAAAATAAAAATATCTTTTATTAATAATAAAAATATTATAAGTACAAAATTAAATTTTAAAATTATAAAATATGTCAGCCAATAATTGGCTTCTAAGGTACTCATCTAACAAACTCCCACTTGACCTAAAGCCAATTGGCCATATATCTTAGACTCATCTTCTCAAGATAAACTTTGATTTTTTGTTGGCTGAGAGGCTTGGTCAGTGGGTCCGCCATGTTCTATGTGAAGTCGACTCTCTATACCTCGATAAATTTTTTCTCGAGATATTTGCATATAATATGGAACCGCCGCTCTATATGCTTGGACTTTTGATGAGACCTGGGCTCCTTGGCAAGGGCTATGGCATCGTTGTTGTTGCAATGTAGTGCAATGGCATCTGATGGCATTATATCCAATTCTGCAATGAATTTTTTGAACCAGAAAGCTTCCTTAACAGCTCAGAGGCAGTGATGTACTCGACTTCCATGGTCAAATCTGCAATGATCGGTTGCTTGGAATTTTTTCAACTAATTGATCCTTCATTACATAAGAAAATACACTTCAATGTCGACTTTCTATCATCGACATCAGTCATAAAGTCTGAATCGATGTATCCCTCTACTTTTAGCTTCGATCCTCCATCAAACATTAAGAACAAAACTTTAGTTCTTCTCAAGTACTTAAGGATGTTCTTCACAGCAATCCAGTATTTTTTATTTGGATTCGCCTGTTCTCTGCTCATGACACTCACGGCAAGGACTATATCAGATCATGTATATAACATGGCATACATGAGGCTCCCTATTATCGAAGCAGAAGAGATCTTGCTCATACACTGAATCTCTTCAAGTGTGTCAGGGCACATCTTTTTGGAGAAATGAATGCCATGTCTAAGGGGCAAAAGATACTTCTTGGAGTTTTCTATACTGAACCTCTTCAGCACCTAGTTTATGTACATTCGCTGTGAGAGTCCTATCATTCTCTTAAATCTATTCTTATAGACCTTTATACCAAGAATATAGGAAGCTTCTCCTAGATCTTTCATGGCAAATTATTTTGACAACCATACTTTGATCAATATCAGCATGAAAATATCATTCTCAATCAAAAGGATGTCATCCACGTATCATACGAAGAATGTGACAGTGCTTCTATTGATCTTTTTATATACACACAGCTTCTCCTTATTTTTGATGAAGTCAAACATTTTGATCATATTATTAAAGTGAGTGTTTCAACTCCGAGATGCTTGCTTGAGTCCAAATATAGATCTTTGCAGCTTGCAGACTTTATGATCACTATCACTAGATGTGAAATTGAAAGACTGCTCTATATAAATATCTTCCTCAAGATATCCATTTAAGAAGATAGTTTTTACATCCATCTATCAAATTTTATAATCATGAAAAACTATAATTGCAAGCAGAGTCTAGATGGATTTTAGCATGGTCATGTGCGAAAAGATTTTCTGATAGTCAATGCCTTTGTATTGACTATAACCTTTTGCAACCAACTTTGCCTTATAGATCTCTACCTGACCATCCGACCCAATTTTTCTTTTATAAATTCATTTACATCCAATAGGTACAATACTTTCAGATGGATCTACTAAGGTTCAAATCTGGCTAGAATGCATGGAGTCAATTTCTGATTTCATCGCTTCCATCCATCTTGGAGTCAACATCTAACATCATCTCATTATAGATCTTGGGATCATTACTAATATCCCTATCTCCCATAAAAAATGCTTTCTCTAAATTCTCTATAAGAATATCTAAATATTTTTTAGGAGGATGGAAGATCCTACTTCATCTATGAGGTGGAGAAGGTACCACATCTACTGGCTCACTACTAGGTTCAGGTTCTTAGACTCAATGCTCTTCAGAAACCTTCTCTTTGAGCTCAATCTTTCTCTTACTGCCTCTATCTTGGATAAATTTTTTTTCAAGAAGACAGCATGATGGCTCAGAATCATATTGTAATCCTTAGAAAGATAGAAGTAGTATCCCATTGATTCCTTAGGATACCCTATAAAACGAGCCTTAAAAGATCTAACTTCTAACTTGTCCGTTTGCTGTTGCTTGACATGGGCCAGACATCCTCAAATCTTGAGATATCCAAGAGCTGGCTTCTTACTATGCCATAACTCGTATAGTGTAGTAGGAACGGATTTAAAGAAAACTCGATTGAAAAGATGAATTGCAGAAAGTAGTGCATGTCCCCAAAGAAAGGCAGAAAGATTTGTGAAGCTCATTATAAACTAGATCACATCTAATATGGTCTGATTTCTCCTTTCAAATATCCCGTTGAGCTGAGGCATCCCTCGAGGTATCCACTGTGAGACTATGCTGTTATCCTTGAGATATGTTTGAAATTTTTTACTAAGATATTCCCCTCCTCGATCTGATTGAAAAATTTTTATGGATCTTTTGGTTTATTTTTTTACTTCATGTCTAAACTCAATGAATTTTTCAAAGGCTTCAGACTTTTGAAGCATTAAATATATAAAACCATATCATGAATAATCATCAGTAAAAGTTATGCAGTAGACATAACCACCTCTAGCTTGTACATCGAATGGACCACACATGTCAGTGTGTATTAGGGCTAATATCTCAGTGGCTCTTTCCTCTTATCTCACAAAGGGCAGTTTAGTTATTTTTTCTTAAAGATAGGACTCACAAACTGGATAAGACTCAAAAATCAATAGCCTGAGAAAACTATCTTTCTCTAGTTTATTGAGTCTGTCCTCTCCTATATGGCCTAGCTTAAGATGCCATAGATATTTTTGGCTAATTCTATCTCTAAGTTTCTTAGACCCTATGACATTCACAGTTTGTTCATTAGCATTACACTCGCATCCATATACAAATGATAAAGACCATCAATCAAAAAAGTATGTGTAATAATTTTATTTTCAAAATAAATTATATATCTTTATTGAAATAAAAATTATAGTTATCCTGTGCAAGCACAGATATAAAAATTAAATTTCTACTAGCTATAGATACACAATAGTAATCTTTTAATAATAATTTATATCCTAATGGTAGACGCAGAGGGTAGGTCCCGATGGCCACAGCAATAACTCTTGCTCTATTACCGATTCGGAGAGTGATCTCGCCTTCTCTCAGCCCCCTAACTTCTTCAAGATCCTGCATATAAGTGCATAAGTGAGCACTTAAACTAGAATCTAGAACCCAACTAGAAGAAAATGAAACTATTAGATTAGATTCTATTATGAGCAAATTCGATGTACCTTCAGAAGGCTCATTCTTCTTTTTGTTCTTTATAGTCGCTAGATAGGTCGGATAGTTTCTTCTTCAATGGCCTTCGATATTGCAATGAAAATACTTTTTCTTATCATCAGCCTTCTTCAGAATCTACTTCTTGGGCTTGGCCTCATTCTTTTGCTTGTTCATAGGCTTCTTTTTTCTTGAAAGAGGACTTTCTCTTAGAGAAAGTCCACTCCACAGTCAGAACCATACCTCTTGAATCTTTCAAGGTGCCCTCAGCTGTCACCAACATGTTCAGTAATTCAGACAAAGTACAATCAATTTTATTTATATGGTAGTTCATAATAAACTATCCATATGAATCAAGAAGAGACTGGAGGATCAAATCTACTTGCAATTTTTTATTCATATTTATACTGAGCTTCTGAAGCCCTACGATATCCTTGATCATTGTCAAATAATGATCATTGATAGACTGCCTATTATATATTTCTGCTCTAAATAGTCTTCGAGAGATCTCAAAATGAGCTGTGCGACTCTGTTCACCATACAACTCTTACAAGTGAGTCAGCATCTCCTTAGAGTCCTCATGTCTTCATACTGTTGTTGAAGATCATTCAACATAGATGTTAGAATGTAACACTTCACCTTATTGTCCTCATCCATCCACTTCTCAAGTATGGCTCATTGATTAAGGGATGAATGAGCTGGTAACATAGGCACATCCTGGTCAAGGACATGAGTTAGCTTTTCGAAACTAAAAATGATTCTCAAATTTTGGAGCCAGTCTTTATAGTTTATTCCGATCAACCTATTTATGTCAAGGATACGGGCTAAAGAGTTTGAACTCCACATGATTATCTGTAGAGAGAACAGTTTCTAGTTAGATATTTATACTTATTAAATATTTGTTCTAGAAACTTTTGAAATCAAACAAAGCTCCCACTATTTTCTCAAATCTTTTACACTCCTTGAGTGGAGAAATAAAAATTTATATGCGATCGATTTTTAGTGGGTACTGTGATCTCATCGATCTATACATACCTTATCTAACAGTTATTGATGAGCACAGATCAATGAGTGGATAATACCTTGTCCATTGCTTCACTAAGCAAGATGCAGTGGGTTTGGTCTCTAAGTCCTGTGACTTTACTTAACAGTTATTGATATATTTCTTAGTTAAGTCAGACCCATTGTTCATCAATGAGTGCAAAGTCGTTATTGAGTCTCTCACCTAATAGTTATTGGACCCAACCCTATCTCTTTTTCAGGATATCTAATGCCAATAGAGTGATTGTACCTTTCTGATGCAACCGAACCACTGTAACTGATCGAGAACGATTAACGTCAGAAAGCCACTCACATCTTTACAATGATGGAAGACCGCTAGACTTAATATTTAGTAAGGAGATTTAGGTTTTAATCTTTTTTAAGTCATCAGATTTGATATCTGACTGATTAAGTTTAGGTCAGCATATTCACATATTTGACCTACCTAGTTGGGATGGATGAACTCGAATCAACAAGCAACTTAATTTAAAACTTAATCTCCCAAAATAGTCAAGTAAATTAAGATGAGTGGGGGTCCCCCTGTTGTTTTTTTTAGACACCAATAAATTGATCAGATCAGACAATGGATCTAATTAAATAATCACTATCTAGATACTTTCTTTAGACACCAAATTAGTTGATTAGAATCGATTAGGTTAATCTTTTGATCCGGACCCTAACTACTGAGCCAAATTAGGTCTTGAGTCAATTAAATCATATTAAAATATGAATCGATGTGATCAACTATAACTAAACTCAACTTTGAGCTCCTTCGATTTAATGCTAACCAACAATTGATTAGATTCAAGCAACTATTCAAAATCGATAATGGGTTCTAACCAGATCTAATCAATTGATCCTAGTTGTAGTTTGATCACTAGACCTAATTTGTTCAACCTATACCCACATGCAATAACATAATTTTTTAGATTTTAAAAATATTTTAGATTATATTTCATTGCATGCATTAGTGGCTTATAATCTTGAAATAGTTTCAGATCTAGACCTAATATCATAAATTATGTATATGAAGTTTTAGATCTAAACTATAAGCATATATCACATATATATTTAATTTCAGATCTAAAACTAAGAATACACATATCAAATATATGCATAATCAGATCTAAAATAATGATTAAAATATTTAAAAAATAATTTTTAAAAATTAGTTCGCATCAAACTAGGACAACCTTTTCAATATAGGAGGTAAACCCTATATCAGGACAACCTTATATACCAGTCTGATGTGAATATTTAATCATTCTAATTTTAGATCTAACATAAATAAAAATATATCACATACATCTTTTTTAGATTTAAAAGATTCAAAAATTGATCTCAAAATTGATCAATCTTATGCTAGACAACCTTTTCAATATAGAAGGTAAATCTTATATCAGGATAACTTTATACCAGTACAAGATCAATATTAAATTATTTAAATTTTTGTATCTAACATAAAAATTAGATTATATATGTTTTAAAAAATTAGTGGCTCTGATACTACTATTAGAAAATGGGTAGACTAACATGCATAGATTTCAAATTTTTTTTGAATTAGTAACAAAAATAAATCTAGGTTAAATCTTTTAACTCCACATATGAGATCTAATCTATATCTATCCGAGCTCTACATCAAAGTCATATATATAATCTGAAAATAAAATAAAAAAATTGAGATCATATTTCAATATCTTGCGTGGGTTGATATACACCATAATCGATGATCCTAGATCTGAAGATTTTTGAACCTCACACGTGTCTGACCTCACAGGTATCCATCGAAATCAATTTTGAACCTTTCTTCTCATTATAGATTCATCTTCTTCAAGATAAATCTCAGTCTTCTGGATCTTTGATCAATTCTTGATCTTTGACCACGATCTCAATGTTTGAACCACAGCCTTTCTCCCTATTTCTTGCTATAGAAGAGATCACCCTCAACTTGGACATGGGAAAGATGGGACGCCCAACCCTTAGGTGATGGAAATAGAGGAGGAAGAGATGTTGGTGTGGTGATGGGAGGAGATGGAGATCTGAATTCACAATTCAATTATTTTGAAACCCTAGGAAACCATCTCTTAAATAGATCTTTTCTTGATTCTAAATCAATCTCCAATTAATCTAAAAAGGCTAGTCCTTATCTCATAAGATTTCTTACTTATTAATCTGATTTTTTTTTAAAAAAATTAGACCTAATTAGAAAGGTCCTCACCTCGTATGGTAAGTAGATGGGGCACCTCACATTTCATAAGGCAGATAGAGTGGGCGTCCTCATCAAATGAGGCAAGTAGATGGGGCGCCAACCCTTGGCACCCTTTAGGGTTTAATGCACATAAGAGAGGGGGCATAGCCCCTCTCTCTCTCTCTCCTTCCATGCCAAAGCAAAAGAGGGGGTGTGCCTCTCTCTCTTCTATCCGCCCACTCTAAGGGGTTTGTGCTCCTTGGACTTTCCAAAAGGGAAGCATGCACCTCCTCTCCTCTTTTCAATTATTCCACATCATAGAAGGAAGTAAAAAGAAAGAAAATAAGGAGATTTATTTGCCAACTAATTGACTTAATTCAATCTTTTTGGGCCCTCAAATAGGTGCCCCTTTGAATCTAAATCAAAATGGATCTAGTTAATGTTCAAGGCTATAGACTTGATGCAATCCTTATCTAATAAAGAATTTAAGTCCAGAAAATAATTGGGTTTAACCATGTGCTAGCATGGTTCTCCGAAATCCAATAAGATTTCATTAAATCCTAAGCCAATTAGAACTTCAAAAGCCTAATTGGCTAATTCAATATTAAATCCCTTAATGTGTGATTTCATAGGTTTCATTCTATCTGGTAGTGAGATATATTGTGATCTCCATTACAATATTATCGAAACTCTTTTCGATGAGTTGAAATAATTTTAACTCTGCCCTTCGAGGATTATCAATCATCAAGATGACATTCGATGAGTCCCACAATCCATCAGTAACATCTAGCGGTATATAGTGGCAATCCAGTAGAATGAAAGTATGAATCCTTAGGTGTAGTTATCGTGGGATCAGTCCTTCTATTATAAGTCTCAATTTGATAGAGGTCAGAAAAAACTCGTCAGACCCCATCGTCAGTCATATACTAGATTAGCTCGACTCAAGTTCACTTGTGAATCCTGTGAAAACTCTTTTTCAGTATTTACATTTGCTTTGCTCAAAAATTTTCTAAACTCAATCTCGTAAATCGCATAGGGCTTTTTCTTTTCTATCAAGGTTGATAGATTTCATCTAGATGTATTCTACTCCTAACAGCGAATCTGAATCTACTATAACCAACATATACAGTAAGGATCCGAATGACTAGAGATCAAAAAAATGTACAGTCAAACTCAGTAGCCTCACTGCGAATAGTCGATGACACTACAGATCAAAAGACCATTCATACTACTACAGCATCGAGACAACCACTGATGAGTGAGTAGATATCCAAGTGATTTTTCGTATTGATCACGCTCAGTGTAAGTTATTCTCTAACAACCATCTGCACTCTCATCTCAGTGCACTTGCAGATCCAAGACTCATTTGCCCAGAAGAGAGGTGATCCGTGTATCGATCTTTAAATGAATTGATCACTATCCTCCATGACGATCCATTGATCAGAAGTATGTAGAAATTAATCACTAATTAATGTATGTCTTAAATTCTCAACACCTTGAGAATATATAAAACCATCTTTATTAATTTTTAGAATAAATTATGGACATATAAACATGATTGAAAATTTTAAAAAAAAATTATTAATAATAAAAATATTATAAGTACAAAGTTAAGTCTTGAAATTATAAAATATGTCAGCCAACAATTGATTTCTAAGACATTCATCTAACAGCGTGGGGAGATGAGAAAAGCTGCATTGCTTGAGAAGAGTCCTTCTGTTTGAAGGAGGTCTCTCTCAGGACACACAAGGATCTAAGGGTGTGAGGAAGAGTTGTGACCCTTCTTTACTTGTCTCTTTCTCACCTATAAAAGCCCCACAGCATTAGTTTCAGATAATTCCAAAAGTCAATTCTAGAGTTCCCTCCTAGCCTAAGACAAGTCTCTCCTTTCCTTCCTACAACTCCTTAGTTTTAGAACAAGGCTTTTCTATTCAAGACAAGGGTAAAGGTGGTTTTGAAGGAGAGATTTAAGAAGTCCAAAAGAGTCTTCGAAAGAGTGAAGTCAAGTTTTTGAAGATACTTGACTAGTGCGAGGCCATTCGAGTTCTAGGGGCTAGAATTCTTGAAACAAGGTTCAATAAGAAGCATTGTCCTTGTTGTATTTCCTATGTAGATTACTGTTAGATGACAGATACTTATGTGCCTATAAAAATCATCTCTCAAAGACTATAGAATAAAGGTATATTTTTTACTTGGTATTTACTTTTGTGTTTTAATTGCTATAGTCAAGGGATTTTGGATATTAGGGTTTCGATGCATTAGGGTGTTTTGAATGAAAAATTTTAAACATCAATTCTTCCGCTGTGCCATCCAAAACCCTACATCCTTCCCTTTAAGAAACTACACATCTCTTGCTCTCATAGTAAGGAGTTGGTGCCATTAAACATAATATGAATAGGGAGAAAGACATCAAACTTCTCTGCCATAAATATAATGCTCAAAATAGTATAAAAAAATTCAGATAAATTGATAAAATAAGTCAAAGATAAGGTCAGAAATGAAAAGAACGCACCTGAAACTGGTGGGAACCGGTCCGATTTTGCAAAAAAAAGATCTAAAACTCACTGAACCGGTCGATCAAAGTTCATTTGACCGGTCTGGGTTGCTGGGCTGCACAGATGCTAACACGATAACACAAACGCACACAGAATGGCTGACGCAGCAAGCGAGATGGATAACATGACAGCAATGCATGGCGATGATGTGGCGTCGTCAGAGAACCTCGGCACGTGACGGAGCGAGAGTGCGTGATTGCGACTGGCCGAACTTCATGCGGCGTGTTAGCGTGCATGACTGGGATTCTGATGATGAAATTTTTCGAGGTGTATCTCGGCCTACAGAATCAATTCCTGATGGAAACGTTAGCGGAAAAAGATGGGACGTCCACAAAACAATGAAAAAAATAGAAGGATATCTTTCTGCACAACCTCATCAGAGATGGGAAGACAGCGGCGGCTTCCTCAATCGGAACAGTGCCTGCGTTGGTCAACGGAGTTGGCTCTGATACCAACTTAGAAATAGAGGAAGAAAGAGCAATGAAAATTCTCTATTGTATTTCCTTATTTTCGCTATACAATGCGCAACTCTATTTATACACATAATGTCCCAAATATGCTAATTATCTCAAAGATTTTGCTCAATTCCAAAGATTTTGCTAACATCCCAAACATGCTAACAATATTGGAGGTTGGATGGAAGGATTGGTTGCAAAGCTCATACGTCAAAAAAAAAAAAAAAAAAAGTGAGAAAAGAAAGGTGTTTATAAGGTGTCTAAGTTCTGAGGCTGAATGTAATCATATCATCATGACAACTAGAAAATGCCAATCTTTTGAGATCATAAAGAGAGATGCCTAATCCTAGCTCAAAAGTCACTAGCAGATACGACAGAAATAGTTGGAATCACTCCGAAAGGAACTTATGATTGGATGGCCAAATAAATTGGAGCACATCATCATCTCTCTTTCCTTCCTGATTACTACAGAAATTATTTAAGGGATGCAGGGGCTGTGATGCTTGCATCTTCAAGATTGGGTGAATGAAAATCTATTATTTTATTATGCAGTACAATGAGATGAAGAAGATCAAATAATTAATATTTTTTGTGTTGGTGCAAGATCGTTATTGGACTATCAATTCTTCAGCGATGCTATTTGTTTTGACAGTACCAACAAAATAAATGAATATTGCAGGCCTCTGGTCGTGTGTGGTGCTGCATTTGCCCTACGATGAAACAACTGCTTCTTTTCAGTGCCGGTTTGGAACATTTACACATGCAAATGGAGGGGAAGCCCCAAAAGTTATAATGGCCGACAAGGATGCAACTATCAGTAGAGCAATTGCAGTAGTGTGGCCCAATATACTTCACCATCTTTGTGCATGGTATGTGTATCAAAATGCAACAAACATCTTAGCCCCGTCTTTAGTGAATCCATTACTTTGAGCATGATTTCAGCCGCTGCATTTACAACTGTGAAGATGAAAAGGCATGGAATAACGTATTGGAGAAATATGATTTGTTTAACAATTAATGAATTGTGGAGAATGAGAAAAATGGGCTTTGGCGTATGGGCATGAATCTTTTTGTGCTGACATGCAAAACTATACCTGCATCCAAAACAGAGGTTGTTGGATTTTTTGGGTCACTCTGAAAGACTTATTGAAGATCGACATCACGCAGAACTAATTTTAGATTTTCGTCCTAGTCAAGGTGTCCCCGAAGTTCAATTTTTGGATATGTTGAAGCAAGCTGCATCTAAGTATACCCCCTAAAGTATGGAAAATATTTGAAGAAGAGTGGAGAATGCTTGTTAATGGTATGCTACATGATTGTGGCAAGGTAGGGACAATGCATCACTATACTATCATAGGTGGAGGGACAAATAAAAAAAAAGAGCATCATATAGTTTAGGATGAATCTAATGACACTTCACATGTAGTTATGAGAAATTTGAATTTATTTGAATTCAATGTTGTCATGTCATAAAAGTTTTGGATCATGTGAATATAGAAGTGCTCTCCCAAAAATATTTCCTGAAGAGGTGGCTAAAGGATGGTAAGGCTGGAACAGATATCTGATCAAGTTCCAAGTTAGAAAAATCCTAAAGTGTGTGTAGCTGATCGTTATTGTTCATTTATGTGCAACTTTATTCTTTCAAAGGCTTTACAAAGCAAGGAGAGAAATGAATATTTCCAGGATTCAGCAAAAACTTGGATTCAAAAGGTAGAATCATTTGTGCAACAAGGAGATCGTGAGGATAATCATATCAATATACCTAGTAAGTTCAAATTTGATGGAGGCAAAATACTTTAAGCTCAAAACTGTTAGGAATTAATGCTTGATATATTAAAATAATAATAATAATAATAATTTTATTTTATAGAAGGAATAATCTAGAATTATTCTTTTCTCTTGATTTGATAGAAACTTGCCTTGGTTTGGTATAGAAGGAATAATCTGGAATTATTCTCTTCTTTTGATTTGGTTTGATTTATTTTCTACTTTGGCATCAAGTAATTTATGTAGGCTACAAGTTATTGGGGGTTATAAATAACCCCTATCGTTGTATTTGGATATATTACCAAGAAGTGAATTAAGTGCTTTCTTTTGATCTTTGCTAGCTACTCCTCAATTGTTATTTCTTTCATTTATTTTCTCTCTTATTTTATTTATCATAATAAGTGGTATCAGAGCCACGTGAGGCATATAGCAGAGATGATGAGCAACGGCTTCAGATTTCAGCCTATGATTCTAGTTTTCAAGGGAGAAAATTATGAGTTTTGGAGCATGAAGATGAAGACGCTGCTTTTATCCAAAGATTTGTGGGATTTTGTTGAGAACGGGTATACTGTCGTAACCCTAAAAAATGTAAAGAAGGATTCAAAGGCTCTCTTTTTCATTCGACAAGCCGTCGACGACTCCATCTTCCTCCCATATTGCCGCCAAGAAAGTTAAGGAGGCATGGAACACTTTGCAAAGAGAGTACCAAGGGAGTTCAAAGGTACATATTGTTAAACTTCAAACTTTTTGCCATAAATTTGAAAATATGTTGATGCAAGAAAATAAGAACATCCATGTTTATTTTTCAAAAGTGATAGAAACTCTCAATCAGATGCATTCTTATGGTGAAGATATTAAAGATCAAAAGATAGTTAAAAAAAATCCTTAGAAGTTTAACACCTAAGTTTGATCATGTGGTAGCAGCTATAGAAGAATCTAAAGATTTATCTATTTTTTCTATTAGTGAACTTCTTGGCTTACTTCAATCTCATGAGGATCGACTCAATAGATCTTATGAGACTTCAGTTGAATAGGTCTTTCAGATGAAAATAAATTTGTCAAAAGACAAAAAGAAAGATGTTGCAGATTCAAATCAATGGTAGACATCATCAAGTTGAGGTTGAGGTTGTCGTGGTAGAGGACGTGGTCAAGGCTGTGGAACCAAAAGTGGTGGTAGATTTGGTCCTACTAATGAGACAAGCAGTACTGGATCAGGTAGTTATGATCAGAATTAGAGGAACAATGAAGGTAACAGTCAAGGCAGACCTAAAATTTTTTTTTAATGTAATTATTACAAAAAGTATGGCCATATCGAGAGATTTTGTAGATTGAAAATGCAATAGCAGCAAGCTAATTTTGTAGGAGGAGATGAAAATTTACTTTTTATATGTCATTTTGATTATGACTGTAATTATGTTTGGTATGTTGATAGTGGATGTAGTAGTCATATGACAGAAAACCTGAACACTTCATAAATTTGGATAAATCAGTCAAGAGCCATGTGAAGATGGGAGATGGATTTGTGCAAGAAGTCCATGGTAAAGGCACTATTCAAATGAATATTTCTGGTTTGAAAACTATTAAGAATGTGCTTTATGTTCCTAGCTTGGACTCTAGTTGTTTTAGTGTTGGCCAATTTCTGAATGATGGTTATTTTGCTGTCTTCAAAAATTTAAAGTATTCAGTTTATGAAGATAGAACAAAGAAAAATTTATATTTTGATGTCCCTATGACTAAAAGCAAAGTTTTCCCTATTAATGTTGCTTTAAAAGTTACTCAAGATGAAAACTGGTTGTGGGGCTATAGATATGGTCATTTAAGTTTTAAGGGACTTGATCCATTACATCATACGAATATGGTTGATGTTCTGCCCTTGGTTTAGAGTATTGGTTTTGTTTGTGAAAGTTGTGCACAAGGAAAGCATCATAGGATTTTTTTCCTAAGACACAGTAATTGGAGATCTAAAGAACCACTTGATTTGCTACATGTAGATGTTTGTGGCCCAATGCAGACTCCTTCACTTAATAAAAATTTTTATTTTATTATCTTTATTGAGGACTTTAGTAGAATGACTTAGATCTACTTTATAAAGAATAAATCTGAAGATTTTAGAGTTTTTCAAAAATTCAAAAATTTGGTGGAGAATGTGGGTGGGCACCGGATCAAAGCACTATGAACAAATCGAGGAGGAGAATTTCTCTCTAAAAATTTTAAAAATTTTTGTGATTCTCATGATATTTATAAGCAATTGATGACTAGCTACACCTCTCAGCAAAATGGTATAGTAGAGCATAAGAACAGAAGTTTGTGGAGATGGCCAAGAGCTTGATAAAGACAAAAGATCTTCCTAACAAGTTTTAGACTGAGATAGTCTCTATAGTAGCATATATCCTCAATAAGAGTTCAGCACTAGCTTTGCATAACATCACACCATTTGAGACCTGGATTGGTCTTAAGCCTAACGGAAAATATTTGAGAAGTTTTGGTTGTATTGCTTTTGTTCATGTTCCCTCTCAAAGAAGAGACAAAAGTTGGATGATAGTAGCGAAAAGTGCATTTTTGTGGGGTATAGTGAGAAAAGTAAGGCTTGTCAATTTTATAATCTAGCTGCTAACTCTCTCGTGATAAACCATGATGCTATTTTGATGAGCATGAAGCCTAGGATTGGACTCCAGAAATAAGAAAAGCATAAGTTCTTGTGCTAGATCACGTGCCTAGAGAAGAAGATTTTGACAACTTCAGTGAAAGACCTATCAGCACTTGGAGTATATCTTCTTAGTCTTCATATGAGTTATCTGAGGAAACTCCACCTAGAAAAATAAGGTTGCTAGTAGATATTTATGAGAGATGCAAGTTTGCTCAAGATCTAGAACCCCATGACTTTGATGAAGTAGTAAAATCAAAAGGCTAGTGCAAAGCCATGGATGAAGAAATTATAGCACTAAAAAAAAATCACACCTGGGAATTGGATGACCTTCCATCAAGTAAAAAGGAAATTGATTTAAAATATATCTACAAGATCAAATATAAACTACATGGTACAATACAAAAATTTAAAGCAAGACTTGCGACAAAAGGATGCCTACAGCAAGTAAGTATCGACTTTAATAAAACCTTTGCTTCAATAGCAAGATTTGATACTATTAGAACTATTTTGGCTTTAGCTATATAAAATAAGTGGTGTTATGAAACAATATAATATATAATGAAAGGAGAGAGATACAATGGGAGAATGAGAGAGAGAGAGAGAGGAGAAATCTTTTTACACGGTAATCACCATTCTCATTTCATTCCAAGTCCTTTTATAGATTTTAATCCAAATTACAAAAAGAAAATAATATTTCTCATTCATTTATAAAAGAAAATAATATTTCTTATTCATTTACAAAGGAAATAATATTTCTCATTTGTTTACAAAGAAAATAATATTTCTCATTCTAATTCCTAAGGGGTTATCCATATGGGCTTCAATGACCATTTATAACAATCCCCCTTGGATGACCCTTCCACGAAGAACATGCCTCATTAAAATCTTGCTGAGAAAAATTTTGTCGAAAAAAAAACTTAGCCAAGAAAAAAGAGTACAACATTCCCGTGAATTGTTTAGGACATACTGCCTCGTTAAAACCTCATCTGAAAAACCCAATGGGATAAAACCAAGGTGAAGAAAAAAGAGTACAATACTCTCCCTGACGACCAGCTTTATAATCAACTTAGGTCTTTGAGTCGTTGCATCCCAATTTTATAAATTAATTTTTTAAATATTATAGTTGGGAGCGCCTTAGTGAATAAGTCGGCTAAATTTTTACGAGAGCGAATTTGTTGCACATTGATCTCACGCTTTTTCTGAAGCTCACAAGTATAGAAGAACTTTGGTAAAATATGTTTAGTTCTATCTTCTTTAATAAATCCTCCTTTAACTTGTGCAATACATGCAACATTATCTTCATATATTACTGATGAGGTATTTCTTATAGAAGATAATCCACATGATTCTCGAATGTGTTGAATTATGGTTCTCAACCAAACACATTCACGACTTGTCTCATGGAGCATAAGAGTTTCTGAATGGTTCGATGAAGTTGTAACCATTATCTATTTTACAAATTTTTATGAGATGGCATAGTCAGCATGAGTAAAAATATATCTAGTCTGTGACTTACGGTTATGAGTATCTGATAAATAAGCAGCAACAGTATATCCTAATAATTGATGCTCAAAATTATGTGGGTAAATTAAACCCATATCAATAGTACCCTATAAATAGCGCATGATATGCTTAATGCCATTCCAATATCTTTGAGTAGGAGCAAAACTATATTTTACTAATAAATTTACTGTAAAGGCAATATTAGGTCGAGTATAACTAGCAAAATACATAAGTGCCCCAATTACACTTAAATATGGTACTTCCGGATCAAGAAGTTCTTCTTCTTGTTCCTTGGGTTGAAAAGGATCATTTTTTAAATTAAATGATCTCACAACCATAGGAGAACTAAGTGGGTAAGCTTTATCCATGTAAAAATACTTCAAAATCTTTTCAGTATATGCTGATTGATGGATGAAAATTTTACTTAACACATATTCTATTTGAAGGCCAAAATAATATTTTGTCTTACCCAAATCTTTCATTTCAAATTTTTCTTTCAAATAAGTTGCAGCCTTTTGAACTTCTTCAAGAGTTTCGATGATTTTCAAATCATCTACATACACAACAATGATAGCAAACTCAATATTAGATTTTTTGATAAAAATATATGGACATATTGAATTATTAGAGTATCCCATTTTTAATAAATATTAACTGAGCCTATTATACCATATTCTACCAGATTATTTCAATCCGTATAAGGATCGTTGTAATTTGATTGAGTACATATTGTGAGAATTTAAATCTTTTACTCCAAGTATTTTAAATTTCTCAGAAATTTTTATGTACACATCGCAATCTAATGATCCATACAAGTATGCTATGACTACATTCATAAGGCACATATCAAGCCTTTTTTTTGCTGCTAAACTTATCAAAAATCTAAAAGTTATGGCATCTATTATAGAAGCATATATCTCATCAAATTTAATTTCAAATCTTTGTGAGAAGTCTTGTGCAACTAATCATACTTTATATCTCCTGATTTCATTTAATTCATTTTGCTTTTTTGTGAACAACTATTTATAGCCAATTGGCTTAACATCCTTTGGAGTTTGAACTATAGGTCCAAAAACTTTATGTTTGTGGAGAGAATTTAATTTTTCTTGAATTGCTTCTTTCCATTTTATCCAATCATCCCATTGTTGGCGTTCGTTAATGCTTTTTGGCTTGCGAGCATCACAAGCAATACTAGATGTTATTGTATAAGCAAATACATTATCAACAATAATTTTATTTTGATCCCGTATTTCATCTTTTAATGTATAACTAATTGAAATTTCATCTTGCACTTGGACTACTTCAGGAGCCTTAATTAAATTTTTTTTACTTCTAATAATTTGGTTATCCATAGAAGCTATATCATCAATAATTTGTCTTGCTTCAAAAATTTCATTTCCCTCATGCACCACTTTACTTGATTTTTTTTTTCTTGAAACTTTATCTTTTGCACCAAGTGGTCTTCCATGCTTCAAGCATGACATAGGTTGTTCTGTAGCCGTAGGGATCGGTTGTCTTGCTGGAACTTCTATTCGAGCTAGAGTATTTTCAACTGAAATATGAGATTTGCATACCCTTTTTGTATCTGTAAATACATCAGATAAATTATTTGCTATACTTTGTAAATGAAGAATCTTTTAAACTTCTAGTTCACATTGATTCATTCTTGAATCAAGAAATGATAAGTTTGGTACATTCCATGATAACTTATATTGTGCTTCTGGTACCCTTTTATCTCCCTCTAATGATGGAAACACTGTTTCATCAAATTGACAATCTGCAAATCGAGCAGTGAATATATCACCTGTCAAAGGTTCAAGATACATAATGATAGATGGACTATCAAAACCAACATAAACTCTAAATTTATGTTGAGGTCCCATCTTAGATCTTTGGGGTGGAGTAATTGGAATGTACACAGCACAACCAAAAATTCATAAATATGAAATGTTTGATTGTTGACCAACTATAAATTGTAGTGGATAATATTTGTGGTAAGTAGTTGGTCTAATTCGAATCTGTGATGCAGCATGTAAAATAATATGCCTCCATACAAATACAGGTAATTTAGTTTTTATCAATAATGGTCAAGCAATGAGTTGTAACCTTTTAATAAATGACTCTACTAGGCCATTTTGAGTATGCATATGAGCAATAGGATGCTCAACATTGATTCCAACTGACATGCAAAAGTCATCAAAGATTTTTGAAGTAAACTCAGCAGCATTATCTAATCGGATAGATTTTATAGGAAAATTAGAAAATTACGCTTGTAATCATATTATCAAAGCAAGTAATTTAGCAAATACACTGTTTCGAGTAGATAACAACGAAACATGGGACCACCTTGTAGAAGCATCAATTAGGATCATAAAATAGCTAAATGGTCCATAAGGAGGATGAATTGGACCACATATGTCTCCTTGAATCTTTTTCAAGAATGTAGGAGATTCAATTCCTAACTTTGTGAATGAAGATTTATGTATCAATTTTCTAAGTGAACATGTAGAACAATGATAATCACTAGTTAGAAGAATCTTTTGGTTCTTTAATAGATGTCCATTTGAGTTTTCAATAATTTTATGCATCATTGTTGATCCAGGATGACCAAGTCATTCATGCCAGAGAATAAATATTTTTTCCTTAGTAAACTTTTGATTCAATACTATATTTGTTTCAATTGTACGAATCGTCGTGTAATACAATCCAGACAAAAGAACAGAAAATTTTTCTAACTCAATTTTTCTGTTTGAATCATGAGAAATGATGCACAAAAATATTTTACCATGTTCACTTTTTGTTTCAATATGATACCCATTCTGGCGGATATCCTCAAAGCTCAATAAATTTCTTTTAGATTATGCTGAGTAAAGAGCTTTTCTGATTTTTAACTTTGTACCACCTAATAGTACTATAATTGCTCTTTCAGAGCCTTCAATTATATTAGAAGTATCAAAAATTATACTTACATTTTTATTTATAAAGGTTAATTATGAAAAGTATTTTTGATCCCGAAGTATGGTGTGAGTTGTAGCATTATCGGGTATGCAAAATTCTTCCACATTCATTTTTAGATTTTATCTAGAAAATAAATAAGATATTAATTTTATAAAATAGTTCATTTATCAATTTCAAAATATAAGTATATAGATAAAATAATTTATTAAAATAAAAAATATAATAAAAATTATTCTTTAACTATTTCTCTATCAATAATCATGTGGTCAATTTTTCCTTCAGAGTGGGCAAAAAAGTCAGAGACATCAAAAGGAGCCATATTTGGATTGCCAACATCATCATTAAACAAATTTGTAAAGTTTGTCTCAGGCTTCTTTTTCTTCTCTTTCATGAAAGCTTGATATAGATCTATCAGATGCTTTGGTATACGACAGGTATGCGACCAGTGACCCTTCATTCCATATCTAGAGCAAACATTCTTTCCAGACTATCTTTTTCTCTTGATCAAATCTTATACCTATTTTTGGATTCTACCACTTTGAGTAGCTTGCCTCAGTATTCTTGAAACTACCACAACCACGGCCATGACCTCGTCCATGCCCATGCTCATTATTTTGGGATGACACAGCATTTACTTTAGAGAATGCTGTGGAGTCGATCGGACGAGACTCATGATTCTTTAATAATAATTTATTATTCTGCTTAGCTATCAGAAGGTATGAAATTAGTTCAGAATACCTTTTAAATCTGTATTCTCGATACTACTACTGTAGGAGCACATTTGAGGCATGAAAGATAGAGAATGCCTTTTTTAACATATCCTCATCTGTTACATTCTTCCCATACAATTTTAATTGTGAGTTGATTTGGAACAGAGCAGAATTATATTCAAACACGATTTTAAAATCTTGCAACCTCAGGTGCATCCAATCATATCGTGCCTTTGGAAGAATGACCATCTTCTAGTGGTCGTATCTTTCTTTTAGGTTATTCCACAACACTAGTGGATCTTTCATAGTAAGGTATTCAACCTTCAAACCTTCATCAATATGATGCCGAAGGAAAATTAAAGATTTTGCACGATCCTGCAGGGATGCGGTATTTTATTCTTTCATCATGGTTCCAAGACTCATGGCATTAAGATTCATTTTAGCATTCAGAATCCAAGATAGGTAATTCTTGCCCGTAATATCAAGAGCAGTGAATTGTAAATTTCTCAAATTTGATATATTTAAACTAAAAATTATAAAGTAAATAAATATCAATAACTATGTCCTTTTATAAATCTATTCTACAACCAAATAGCCTGTGAAGGCTTCTAAAAATAATCTTCAAAATTCCCTTAATAGAAGTTGAGGGGGATTAGCCCAATAGATTGTGAGAATTTAATATTTCCAAAAGGAATGTAATTAAAACTTAAAATATACCTTCAAAAAAAAAACAAAGTAGATTCAAACTTGGGACCTCCTACTTGGAGACGTCTTGCATCACTAGATTGGAAAGCTTCTCATGCTAATAATATATTGATAATATATAATGAAAGGAGAGAGACACAATAAGAGAATGAGAGAGAGAGAGAGGAGAAATCTTTTTACACGGTAATCACCATTCTCATTCCATTCCAAGTCCTTTTGTACGTTTTAATCCAAATTACAAAAAAGAAATAATATTTCTCATTCATTTATAAAAGAAAATAATATTTCTTATTTATTTACAAAAGAAATAATATTTCTCATTTATTTATAAAGAAAATAATATTTCTCATTCCAATTCCTAAGGGGCTATCCATATGGGCTTCAATGATCATTTATAACAAATGAAAAGTTTTTTAATTTGATGTAAAATCTACTTTTCTTTATGCTTACTTGGATGAAGAAGTTTATATTGAGTAGCCCAGGGATTATAAATTTTATGTCCAAGAAAAGAAAGTGTATGAGCTAAAGAAGATACTTTATGAACTTAAGCAAGCATCTCGAGCATGGTATGGCAGAATTGACTCATACTTCATATAGAATGGATTTCAAAGAAGTCAAAATTAGTCCACACTTTATATGAAGACCAAAATAGTCTGCTTTTATGTTGATGATTTGATTTATGTTGGAAATAGAAATTAGTTAATTAATGATTTTAGAAGAAGTATGATTGGTGAATTTGAGATGACTGATCTTGGTCTAATGAGTTATTTGCTTAGCATTGACGTGAAACAAGTTGAAAATAAAATTTTTATTTGTCAAAAAAAATATATTTGTGATATACTTTAGAAATTCAATATGAAAAATTGTAATCCAGTATAAAATCCAATGGCCACAAATATAAAATTTTTCTTAAATGACGGAGAAGAAAATGTTGAAAGCAATCTTTATAGAAACTTCATAGGAAGTTTGCTTTATGTTGGACACACTCGGTCTGATATATCTTTTGCATCATCATTGTTATCAAGATTCATGCAAAGCCCAAGCAAAGTACACTAAGGTGCGGAAAGAAATTTTTGAGATACCTAAAAGGCACCATTAACCACGGACTATGGTATGCTAACACTAATAATTTTTTATTTTTTGGTTGTTCTGATAGTGATTGGGCAGATTTAGTTGATGACCAAAAAAGCATAACAGGCTTTGTCTTTACTATCAGCTTAGGAGTAATATGCTGGTCTTCTAAAAAACAATGCTCGGTGGCATTTTCATCTTCAAAAGCTGAGCATATGGCGGTGACTACAGTAGCTTGTCAAGCCATTTGGATGAGGTATATTCTAGCAGATTTGAAGCATGATCAGAATGAGCCAACTATAATTTTTTTTATGACAATCAATTAACAATTGCTATTCCAAAAAATCTAGTCCATCATAGTTGCACAAAGCACATTGAACTCAACACCACTTCATTAAGAAGCAGATTGGTAATGTTACCATTGAGTTGATTTATTGCACTATGGGGGAGCAGCTTACAGATATTTTTACCAAGCCATTACCATTGGAGAAGTTCTTATTTTGTTGAGAAAAGCTTGGAGTCAAGGATGTCAGTATTACAAGAGTGTTAGGAATTAATGCTTGACATATAAAAAATAATAAAAAAATTTATTTTATAGAAGGAATAATCTAGAATTATTTTCTTCTCTTGATTTGGTAAAAACTTGTCTTGGTTTGATAATTTTCTTTTGTAGAAGGAATAATGTAGAATTATTCTCTTCTTTTGATTTGGTAGAAACTTGCCTTGGTTTGATAATTTCTTTTTATAGGAGAAATAATCTAGAATTATTCACTTCTCTTGATTTGATTTAATTTATTTTTTATTTTGACAACAAGTAATTTACTTAAGCTGCAAGTTATTGGAGATTATAAATAACCCCTATGGTTGTCTTTGGATATATCACCAAGAAGTGAATCAAGTACTTTCTTTTGATCTTTGCTACTCCTCAATTATTATTTTACTCATTTTTTTTCTCCCTTATTTTATTTATCATAACAAAACAAGCTTTATGTGAATCTAGTCTGAGGTGTGCAATGGTGGTCAGACTCCTTCCAACCCGATGATCGATCTCAATTTGAGGATTGGGACTCCTTGAGAAATATGCAAAGGAAGTCCACTCACATTGGAGATTCTCTAATGGGAGATCCTTTAATGGTTAAGTGAGCCAAAGCTTAAGAATAGTAGAAGAAAACATGTGGAGGTGAAGGTAATTTATTTTATGGAGTGGACCTTTTCTGAGAGTCACTTGATCATCCCCTTTATATGGAGCGGGGTTGTCAAATGTTACTTCAAGTTTGGGAAACAAGAGCGGAGAATCATTCCCCACCATCGTGAGTATTGTGGATAGTAGGTTATGGTCGTTACTCGTGTGACATTAGTTCATGTTCCTGTGATTTAAGGAAATTGCTCGAGACTTTAGGAGATTCCGTTGCATTGTCTTCTCCCACAATGGTTTTGTCAGCAATAGGCTTTGTTCCTTATCATCAGTGTGGGCTTGACCCTGGAGTCAGTATGTTTCTGACCTAGGGGTTGAAAAGAAGCCAATGTCATAGTCATTTCACTTCAATTTTCTAGTCTTCTTTTCCCAACGTCTAAGAGAGTTCTATCTTTCTCTTGAGTCATCGGTGAGATATCCGAGGTGAGTACTCACTCATAATCCGATAAGAGGAAGGTCAGGTCGGACAGTGGATTTTTCTCATAACACTTGCCTCCCACTTCTAAATTCGAAGTGGTTCTTTGCTTGGAATGAAGAGAGTAGTCGATTTCGATACTTGTCTTTGGCTATTGATCCAACTTTGCATCGAGGCATTTAATCCACAGTATTCAATGGAGAAAATCTTGAGACTTCATTAATCCGTCACTTCGTAAGTCCCATCGCAAATATGAGGGATGGATGGCGTGAGGCACTGCAGTATAATGATTTGAAAATGAGATCCAGAGGTTATTTTTGGGCCTACTGTGGCCTGCCACATGTTGGATATCGATAGGTCCTATGCTATTCTTTATGGATCGACCTAGTGGCTCATTTTGGGGGAGGTGCAATGAGGAGCTGTGTGGTTTAACGCTTCTGATGTGCACCATGTGGCAAAATCTGGTGATGGGAGGATTTAATCTGGGCCATCGTTTAGCAGTATAAATAGGTTTCCTCTGCATTTTTTTTTCCCTATTTGCACAGTTGAGTTTCTATTGCTTTCTATTGTTATCACCGCTAGAGGAAGGTTCTCCTATCACCACCATCTTCTCCAATACCGACGGCCTTCAGATCCTCAAAATCCCATTTCTGATTAGTTCCTTATCCTATCTTATTTTCTTTATTTTTTGTCAGTTTTTTGGCTCGATTTCCCCTTTTCCACCTTCTTAGTTTCATTCATATACTTTCCCCTTCCTTTCTATGGCTTTTGATGGTGGTAAGGCCTGGGGCAAAAACCATCATGGCAGCTGAGGTCCTCGATTGCCACCTCCTTGGGCCTGGTTCGAGGACATTCTTCGGACCACCACTGAAGTTGGTTCTTCATCTGGGTGTCGGCCCTTTGAACCCCAAGGCTCGGGCAATCCGTGCATAGGTTCAGAGACTTTTAGGGCCCAAGTAATGAAGAGTCAAGCATTATTAACGACGACCTGAGGGGTTCCAAACTCAATTCTCAATTCCCGCATCTTTATGATTGGAAGTTCTAGGTCGAGAGGGCCAAGCCATCGATGCTCTAGAGGGGTGAGTCATCTTGTATGAGGAGTCCCTCTGAGCTGGTCTTCATCTTTTTTTTTTTCATTAGCAATATCTTAGATTTATATAGGATTCTTTCTACTCAGATCACTCTGTACTCTATCTAGGTGATCATCATTTTTATCATCCTCTATAATTGGCTCGATATTCCTCTGAGGTGCTCGCTCTCCAGGATGATGTTCATCTTGAATAAGCATCTCCAGAAGAAAAGGTGGTGGTTCTTTTCTACCCGAACTGAGTGCAAGTTCATCACTAGACTCTCCTCTTAGGTTCATGGCTGGAAGAGCCATTTTTTCTTTGTTTCTTTAGATTTTTCTAGGGATTCAATTGGATCTAGGGTGATCATCGACTTTCTCCAAACAAGGATAAGTCAATTCTTCCCAAGGATGAGGAGGATTACCATACTCTACCCGATGTCAAAGTATCAAAGCTAAAAAGAACTAGTGATTAAGCAGACTCTTTATGACATCGGCATTAGTTCAACATCACCTCAGTGAATGGTCAACTTCTATTTTGACCTAGAGAATTTTGTCTTGTTGTTGGATTTTGTACTGACCATCTTTTCTTAATTTTGTAGCAATGAGGTTGACCCTCGAATCCATCAAGTTGGTGTTGAAGGGAAAGTCGGGCACCTCTAGGCAGGGTCCTCATTGAAGAAGTAAAAGAAGTCCTAGTCGAGGATTCCTTCCCCAGTACTGACATTGTTAGTGGAGATGTTGAGTGTGGATTTTATGGAGATCGACGATGAGCCCATATCTATCATGCTATTGCGGTTGTCTATGCTGACTACTCTGGAGTTGGTCCAGGCTCCTCTCCTCTACTAGATGAATCCTTCCCTGCCTCATCCAGCATCCCTGTCCCTCTCTCTAGTGGTGCCAACATGGTTGACAAGATCTGAGGTAAGTCTTTCCTTTTTTGGGACCAAGGAAGAAATTTTTACCTTAGCGAAGAGAGTGTAGAGTAACAACTCCACATTTTGGGATCATCAGCTCATCGGGGAGCTGATGAAAATGGTACTACTTTCGACCGACTGATCAGAGAAGAGAGCTCATCCCCTGGATGAGGTAGTGGATACCTCTTATGTGGGTCTCCTTAGGGTAAGTTTCTCCTTTAATTTGCATTTCTATTCATTATTTAATCAAGATTTTTGACTTATCTTTTTGTGCAGTTGGCACATGATATCATTATCCTCAACGAGGGCCTCATCGGATTTAATTGAGTGAAGTTTTCTCTCGAGGAGAAGCTCCAAGCTTTCGAGGCCTAAGCAAAGGCTGTTGAGGAGGCTACGAGGGCTACCAAGGAGGCAAGGAAGGCCGCCGAGGATGAAACATCCCCAACTAGGTTCGAGCTCTTAGCGGCTCAGGAGAAGATTGAAGCCTTGGATGGCTTCATCACCATTAAGCATCATTTGATATGCATTAGCAGAAGGTGGGGGAGCGAGAATAGGCACTATAGCTCAGTGAGGCAGGGATCAAAGCTGCTGAAGAAAAAAAGAAGCTGATCGAGGCCTGGGCTGAGGTAGAGAAGTTGAAGGCAATGCTAAGGTGAGGCTCAAGTGTTGTTCGAAAAGGTAGCAACCCAAGAGAGGAGATGAATTGAATTTTTTAAAAATTTTAACCAAATTAACAATCTAAACTATTATGTGCTTCAAATTAAACTTATTTGAGTATTTATGAAGAGTAAACAATGTGTAGTAGCGGAATAAGTAAAACTATACAAGAATTAAAATGATACAAGTCATGCAAAATAAGAAATAAAAGCAAGTCAAGCAAGCACAATACAAACACGATCAAAATTATAGTGGTTCGATGTAACCTCACACCTACGTCTACTTTCCAAGAGCTCTTTAAAAATTTCACTATAATCTTCTTGATTACAGCGTATTTGTTTTACCTGGACTAACTTACAAATAAACCTAGTTAATTTTTTGGGATCACCAACCAAAATCTTATACCGATTATTTTTTGAACTCACAATCAATCCAGTTGGTTTTATGGGCTCACCAACCAAAACCTACAAAGTCTAATTCTGGACTTGGACGAGCCTAAACCTCAAGTTTCTTTCTTTCAAAAAAATTTGTAAAAAAATAAAATACAATAAATAGAAATTTTAGCACAAAAAAAAGCTGAAATGAACTCTTTAAAGTACTGAGAAGTGGTTGAGAATTTGCTCTTTAGATGCTTCAACTTCTCTTGAATGTGCTTGAGAGAATGTAGAAGAAGTTGGAGAAGATCACTCTTTGAAAGCTCTCAAACAATGTAGTAAATCCTCTCATTTCTTCTCTTCTTAATGATATTCAATGTACTTCACTCAAACTGAAAGTTTTCCTCTTTAATCCTTTTAATCTTCTTTTTCAAATATTTTTTTAGTTTTTAATAGGCTTGGAAGAGGCTTAAGAGTGAGTTTTGACCATTGAAAGGGTGGAACTAGCCGTTAGAGATAAAAAAATAGTCATTGAAAAAGTACAGAAAATTAACTATTGTGCCTGTCAAAAGCCATCGAGTTGGCTCGAACTGATCTTGAGTTGGCTTGGTTTGGATTCGAGCCAGCTCCATTTTCATCTGAGTTAGCTTGCTTCAGTTATGCAAAATTCAGCTTTCTGTCCTTCTGAGAAAGTCGGCTCTGATTCAATCTAAGTTAGCTCGACTTCGTGCCAAGGCATTGTTAATGTGCCGGAGCCAACTTGAAACCTTCTGGAGTTGGCTCCAACCTTTCAACAATATTTTTCTTCATATTTTAGTCTTCTAAATTTAAATCTTTTTAGCCCCAAAACTTTCAAATAATATTTGTTGCTTCCAATCTCATTTTCTTCATAATGAGCCATCCAAACTTGTGAGAATTTATTCTTTTGAGTACTTTGGCTTGACATCTTGAGAAGATTTGTTCTTATGATAAATTTTTTATTTTAAATATTTAAAAAATTCTATATTCAATCTTGAAACATATGATTAGAATCATAATTACTAAAAATTTAGTAATCATCAAAATTAATCATAGGATCAATAATCTCCTCCTTTTTAATGATAATAAAACTTTGAGTATATGCACAATAAAAATATAATATATTTCAATTAATTTATCAATATAAATATGATGTAAATAAGTAAATACTTATAGACATAAACTTCATGAATGCTTCAATTTATCTTCAATTCATCTTAAATTCAAATTTTAAGTATTTTATATATGATATTTAAAAAGATAAATATCCATAATTATATTTAACATAACATTCTCATTTCATATGATGTTCTCAAGCAAGTGAATGAGTATCTCAAGTATAATGAATTAAATAACACTATAAGAAAAGTCACATGCACCTATATTTTTTAGTCACGTAAATACATGGATAAATGGTCAAATTTTGAAAAAAATTATATATATTCATATTTATCAAATGTAAAAATATTATAATTAATTTTTAATTTATATTTTAATAATTAAATGTGAGTAAATTAAACCTATTTATGAATAAATATGGATAATTTAAATTTATTAAAAAATATATTAAATATTGACAAGAAATGACTGATGTTAAAAGAGGGACGTCAAAATAAATAATAATAAAAAAAAACATCGGCACCATCTCCGTCTGTTTTCAGTACAAAGAAAAGTTTGCAACCAAATAACATCCCCTTCCTAAAAAAAAAAATAAATCACATCCCCGCTCAGATCCTTCCAAAAAAAAATGGTACTACCTGTGAGTACCTCGTAGAATCCTCCCCCCTTCTTCCCTCATGGCCAAATCCCTCCTCCTCTTCCTCCTCCTCCTCCTCTCCGCCGCCTCCGTCTCCGCCCATGGCGGCGATCTCGACTCCAATCCGACACCGACTCCAGTGATGGGGACTCGCCTAATCTTCGTGCCAAATCTCTCATCCTCGTTAAAGCTTGGTGCTTGATATTGATCTTCATTGGGACCTGTTGGGATATACTGACCGACCCCTATATGCCGACTTATCCTCGGGACGGTCCGACCGACGTCCGACTCTACCCATCGGACTGACAGATGACTCCGACAATGACTGCCGACAATATCCAGCCAAAGGTATGTTGGTCAAACAGGCCAATACTATTTTCAACCGGCCGAGCGGTCGAATCCATATCACCGACCCACTGTCGGGGGTGGCAGCCGACATCCGACTTCCACAATGCACCAGATCAGTCGATGGTATTTTTGAGTCATCACCCGATATTTCGACAACCAAATACCGACATATAGTCGGCCAGCCCGTCTAAACATCATACAACCGCCATGGACTGTTGTCCTGCCAAGGACATGCTGTACGACCGCCATGGGGCGTTGTCTTACCAAGGACATGGGTTAATTCCAATGACCTGACAACCCATGGTGATTTGATAGCCCCCGATGATTTGACAACTCTCCAGTTGTCTACACCATTAATGGCGGGATCATACCGTATTCTACTATAAAATGGGGTAAGACAACAGTTTTGGTAAGCTCTCTCAAGCTCTCCCTAGCTCTCTCTTGCTGAGCCCCCTGATTTTTCCACTGTTGCCTAGTCTCCTCTCTGACTTAAGCATCGGAGGGTCCCCGATAGAGACATCTCCAGTCAGTGAGGACTTTCCTTGCAGGTGTGCATTCCCGATGACCAGGCGACGAGCGAATTGGCCGCAACAGATTTGGCACGCCAGGAAGGGGTCGCGGGCGCAGCGGCGGTAAGACAGCGAGCTCCATAAAGCTTGAAAAATCTCTCGAGATGACAAAAATCAGGGCTCAGCGATTGAGAGCTACCAGATCGGTGAGGTACTCTTTCCATCGGGAAGAGGCCCCTCCTTCACCCTCCATGGTAGAACCCAGCTCTCCGCATCCTGTGATGACCACGGAGGCACAGATTGCGATGATTATGTGGCAAATGACTGTTCTGACGGATGCGGCCAAAAACCTCCAACAACAACCAATCCAGTTACCGCAACCGCCGGTGGAACAACCGATGGAGCACTCGATGCCATCCAGAAGCAGCTGCCGACGCCTGCATCAACTTTCATCTTCTCCTCAAGAGCAGCCGTCTCAGCACTTCCACCGAGAAAGGGGAGGCGGCCACGGCATGACATCCACCGATCTCGACATCCCTCTCCTTCTCAGCTGGAGCGAGCGAGGAAGGAGAAGTAGCCGCGGACACCATCCGCCTCCCTCTCAAATTCATCGGGATGTTCGACCCCTGGGGTTTCTCAACACCGACGGTTGGACGACTATGAATATAAGTTTAAAGAAATCAACTGTTGGCTTGCCCAGCTCCAGACGGATGGTCAGAAGTCTTCAAACGACATCGACTTCTGGACCTTCCAACCTCTCTCCCGATTTATCCTCGATGAACCAATCCCTAGACGGTTCAAGATGCCTCATATGGAGCCTTACAACGGCTCCACCGATCCAGTTGACCATCTGGAGAGCTACAAGACTCTCATGACAATTCAAGGGGCAACTGATGCCCTCCTCTACATTGGCTTCCCTGCCACACTTCGTAAAGCTGCCAGGACTTGGTACTCCAGCCTCCGCTCAAGAGGTATCCACTCCTTCGGATAGCTCGAGCATTCTTTCATGGCCCATTTCAGCACCAGCCAGAAACCACCACGAACCTCAGATAGTCTTTTCTCTTTCAAGCAGGGAGAAAATGAGACACTCCGACACTTTGTGGCCTGATTCAACGTAGCCACACTTGAGGTTCGGGACCTCAACAAAGACATGGCTATCTCGATCATGAAGGAGGGGGCTAAGGAGGTCCCGATTCGCATATTCTTTGGACAAAACCCTCCTCCGGACATATGCCAAATTACTGGAGTGCACGTACAAATATATGCGCGTAGACGAAGGAGCTTCCGACTGGTGCCTAATCGAGAGCAAGGGCCAGAAGGAGAAGCAGAAGAAAGATCGGGCTCCTGCTGAACCCAGCAGGCCCTCGATCGATAAATTGGTCTCGCCCAGATGATGGAGCCCGAGATCGCCCCGACGACGGAGTCTGAGACTGACACATCACAGGTATGACTCCTACACCCCTCTCTCCACTCCTCGTGTGCAGATCCTGATGGAGATCGAAGGAACAAAATATCTGCGACGGCCTCCGCCTCTGAAGGCAAAGGGCTGCAACCAGAGAAAATACTGTCGATTCCATCGGGACCACGATCACAACACCGAGCAATGCATCCAACTCAAGGATGAAATAGTGGCCCTCATATGATGAGGGTATCTTGAAAAGTATCGAAAGGACCCACCGACTCGACCCCTTCCCGATCGACGACCCCAATCGACTGAAGAGGCAGTAAATAATCAGCCTATTACCGGAGTCATCAACATGATCTCCAAATGACTGGACTAAGGGATAACTGTTGAAGGAGAGTCGACGAAAAAGCCAACGTCGACATATTCTCTTGGTCGGTAGCAGATATGTCCGATATTTCTCCAGAAATAATAACTCACCGAGTCAACATCGCCCCTGGCATGAGGCCAGTGAGGCAGAAAAAATAATCTTTCGCACCTGAAAGACAGAAGACCATCGACGAAGAAGTAGACAAACTACTCAAGGCGGGCTTCATCAGAGAAACCATATATCCCGATTGGCTCGCCAATGTCGTCATGGTGAAGAAAGCTAACGAAAAGTGCAGGATCTGTATCGACTATACCGATCTGAATCGAGCCTATCCGAAGGACAGCTTTCCACCGTCGAAGATCGACCAACTGGTGGATGCGATGTCCAGTCATCGATTGCTTAGCTTCATGGATGTCTTTGCCAGATATAACCAGATCCGGTTGGCGCCCGAAGACGAAGAGCATACGGCCTTCATGATCGCCAAGGGCCTTTACTGTTACAGAGTGATGCCCTTCGATCTGAAGAATGCTGGAGCCACCTATCAGCGACTCATCAATAAGGTCTTCAAAGCTCAAATCGGGTGTAACATGGAGGTATACGTGAACGACATGCTGGTGAAGAGCGCACAGGCTTCAGATCACGTCCAAGACCTGGAAGAAACTTTTCGCATGCTTCGACGACGTCGGATGAAGCTAAATCCGACCAAGTGTGCCTTCGGGGTGACTTCAGAGAAGTTCCTCGGGTTCTTCATTTCTCAATGCAGAATTGAGGCCAATTCCGAGAAGATAAAAGAGATTATCGACATGCGGCATCCGAACACCAACAAGGAAGTACAGTAGCTCAATAAAAGGATCATCGCACTCAACCGATTCATTTCTCGGTGAGCTGAGAGATGCCTCCCGTTCTTCAAAATCTTAGAGTCAACAAAGTTCGGCTCTCCACCATGGGTCGGCCCTCGTCAGAAGTACAAGCTCTGGTGCCCCGACTTGGGCCCAACGTTTCGTTAGAAATCTACGGTCCGATCATCGACGACACATCAAACTCTTACGAGAACCGTTCTATCTACACTAATGGAAGGCCAACGGTGGTGATGAAACCTCTCTAAGTTGAAGCCGCGCCCCTTCAATAGTTGACTCTCGGTCAGCACGACTGGCGAACTTGCCGACTTGGCTTCGACTAAGAAAGACAAAATGCCAAGACGACCGACGTCGCACTTGCGACATACCGACTTGGTCACGATCGATCGAAGGATATTCGGCTTGCCATTGTTTATCATACATCACGACGTATACGTCCGACCAAGGGTCGACCAACAGATATTCGACTTGTCATCGTTATCCTAACCGAATACGTCAGATACTACTCAACTATCAGATTCTACGAAATGATTATGTCAACAAGCTACGTCGCACTTGCGACATACCAATTTGGTCACGATCGATCGAAGGATATTCGGCTTGCCATCGTTTATCATACATCGCGACGTATACGCCCGACCAAGGGTCGGGCAATGGATATTCGACTTGTCATCATTATCCTAACCGAATATGTCGGACACTACTCAATTATCAAATTCTACGAAATGATCATGTCAACAAGCTATGTTCGGAGATTGGTCGACATTCGGCTCCACGTGCATGCCCGATCAAGGTCTGGGTGATGGACGTTCGACCTAGAGTCGACACCCAAACTAACTGCATCGAACGGCTCTCGACCATCGGATCCTATGCAATCTGTTTGACAGTCAGGATGCCGGCCTGCAATCGGGGCTTGCTCTGCCCTTAGCATGGCGCACGCTACTGACTACCTTGATCAACAATGCTGGATCCCATCGAACGTCCTAACGAGGTATGTCAGTGTTGGGAATAGTGTCCCAAAGTCAATCGTCAGTCTGTTGATGGTTGTGCTCTTTGTTGTATTAGTACATAAATCATAAATAAATAAAAGTTATTTTAGTATTTTTTATCAAAAATTATCATCTTCTAATGAACTCCTGTGTTATGGTGAAGTCCTTAGGACTATTTAGACTCGACAAAGGAGGATTTATCGTTTAGTCCTTAAACCTATTCGCGACCAAATGATACGTTGTTACCAAGGACAACAATGTTTATCGAGCATAGGTCGTTGTGTGCCATATAGGTTGGTTGTCCTCTTAACCAAAGAGTGTGGAGACACTGGTATGGCATACAGGTGAGATGTAAAGGTACATCTGCACTGAACATGACCAACTCTGGAGCTTTTTCTGCTGTCAAAATTTACTCCGATGAAATATAGGTATAACTGTCCCTCCAACCTGAGACCACCACGGTGACTTGCAAGCAACTCACTGCACTTAGGCACTAGACTACTTGAATTTCTAATTCAATGACGGAAGGATGCTGGGTGTAGTCAAGTACTTGACTTGTCGGTGCGTGTGTCAAGATGGGATTGACCACTCCAGTTCAGGAGCTGTGTATAGTCATATTTTAATTGAGCAAAATCTTGGCCAGGATAGTCCTAGTGAGGAGTCACAGGACTGTTTGAGTTGAGCACGACTCGGATGATCTAATCAGGGTTGACAGTTTAACCCTGAGTCATCCTAAACACAGGGGTCAAAAGGGATGAATTATACAGTAACTATATTCACGTAGGTTCTGAGTATTACGATTGTGACTATTCGACCTATCCAGACATCGGGTACCATTGCTAGATGGTCACTTCGATTAGTACGGAAATTGGTTCCTGTGAACCGGCTTAGGTTCAAACCTATGGGGTCACACACATTAGAGGTTCCTATCTGATCTGATGGCTGATGAAGAGTTTTAATATTCATGGACTATGAGTCCTACATGTCTGGGACTCTGTGATCGAGAATCAGGATTCTCTGATCATGAGTCTCACACATTTTGGGTACCGAGGTCAAGAGTCCCACTGATTTGAGACTTTTCGATCAGAATTTTATATCGATGAATTCTGATGCCCGTTGCCCATCAAATTTGGACTCAATATTTATGAGAGATTTAATTAGTGATTTGATCACTAATTAACTCAATTTGATTGAGTGAGTAATTATTTTTGGATCAAGTCCAATTGAATTGGATTCAGTTGGATTTGACCCGTTTAGGTTAAGAGTTGACCTAATCATCGAGATGGTTTGGTCATGATTTGATCAGGGGTTGGGCTTAGTCAATTTTTGATTTGATTAGAATTTTATTGAGCCTAATTAAGTTAGGTTTAAATTAGTCTAATTGGGCCTAACTTATTTGGTTCAATTATGTTGGTTTAAATAATGAAACCACCTTGACCCAAACTCCCTACGCCACCTCACATCCACTGCGCCCATTTGAATTCACGAGAAGAAATTTCTCATGAATTTTTTCTCACGCAAAGACCTCCTCACGCCTAATTTTGTGCGCCATATGGATGGATAAAGTTGATTAGTTAACCATTCAAATTCAAAGCGTGTTTGAATTTGAATTGATAACTTATCTCTTTTGCCTTCAGGCTTATCCATCTTGTGCGCCACATAACTTACACGAGAAAAGGTTTCTCGAGAAACCTTTTCATGCACAAAGAGTCCATGCCCTTCTCTTCTCACGCCATAAGTGGATAGGGATGAGTTGGTTTGCATTTGAATTCAAACTCGATTTGAATTCAAATATGCAACGACTTATCTTTATCCTCTCACACGGATAAGACACGTTCGACGTTGTTTTAAAAAGAGGAGAAAGGTGGAGCATGCATAGAATTTTTTGTAGAAAAAGTTTGGGGTGTGAGGAACCTTTCTGCATAAGGTGAAGGTCCAAAACCTTCCAAGAGAAAAAGAAAGAAAAGAAAAAAAAAAGGGTACAGAGTTTTTCTTAGTGTACCCTAGGGTTTCAGCCTGGGGTTCGGGAAGTGAGAAAGGTGAGCTACGAGTGTCGTGAGCTCACCAAATGTTAGGGAGATCTTTAACATCCTCTCAAGCATATCTGTTGATGATCCAGAATATCCAAAGAATTGACAGACATCGATCGAAGGAGTTCGATCAGCATCGGCCGTCGAAAAGGCTCTACAACGAGCTAGCACCCGTGAGGAGCCGATCAGATCGAGAGCCTCATATGGATGATCCACAAAAGCCAGACATGCTATGTGGCTGTATTGTGATGATCAGACTCTCTCGATGACGATCAGATTACGGTGATCTACTATCCGCACAAAGGTATTGTGTTCTGAACACATTACAGCAAAGTGTTTACTGTTCAAATTCAAATTTTAAATTTAAATGCATGCATGCTGTATATCATATTTAGATCCTAGTATAGGATAAATATATATTAATTAATTAGATTAATTAATATTTTTCACTGTAAAATTATAATTTTGAAAAAGTTTTAAAATTATCATTTTACCCCTGCACTGAATTTCGCTTCAAATGGTATCAGAGCAGGTTCTAAGATATGATATATGAATTTGCATGCGTAGATTAAGTTATAATCTAAAAATTTAAAATTTGAAATTTAAAATTTGTTTAAAATTTGAAATTCAAAAATTTAAAATTTGAAATTTAAATTTTGAAATTGGTATATTTAGATATACATGATCCAAGTAGCAAGTAATCGAATTGGGTTGGTTGCCATGGTCGTCTGGTCATAGGAGAAAAGTAAGATTTAAAGGCCTCTCCTATCATTCGATGGGGTCTCCTATGGCGATAAGGGGTGCCGCTGCAATTATATCCCATGCAGATGAAGCAGCGAAAGGACTTAATTGTAAAGGTTCAATTATAAAATTTATCATGAATGTGTTAGATTAGATCTAAAAGAATATTCATGATTTATTTTGATTGAGTTATTTTCTATTATGTAATTAGCAATAAGATTGCTATTTATGAAATGTGCTGATCTATTTGTGAAATGAGTTAACATGTTTGGTGAACAAAAAATAAAACCTTTCAAATTTGAAAATTATTTTTGAAAAGCCAAATCCTGACCCATCAGCCCAAAATACTTAATTGAAAGAATTAAGTGTTATCAAGTTGGTCTAAAATTATTAATTAAGACCTAAGACAATTGCATAAACTTATGGATCAATGGATTAGATGGATTAGGTCCATAATTGGGTTAGACCTAAGGTTAGCTTAAAGAAATGGACTAAAATAGAGTAATTGGTCAAATCTAATCAAAAGTTGAATTAGATTAGGTCAAGGACACTCTAGACTCAACTCCAATAGTTATAGTTGAATGGGTCCATGTCTTTAACTAGACCAAGATGAACTTAATTCATGGCTATGCGGTGGAACCCTATTTACTAAGTTGATCAAATTAAAACTAATGAATCAGTTGGTGTCTAAGGTAAGTTCGACAGTTTGACTAGTGGTTCTTAAGTGGGAGCTACTCGCATTGATTCAATCTCTGACGAGATAATGGCATGTCCCCACCACTGATCTCACTTACCTGGCCAACCTGGTGAGTTAGGTTTTGATTAGATCACTTGGTGATTAGAGCTCACCCATGTCATTAGGTAAATCAGTGTGACTGATTTAGGTGCTCCTCATGCCAGCTTTAATTAAATCCTTTTTAATTTGACTTGGTGAAGTCAGTGGGAGGATTGAAATTGGTTGGAAATTTGTTCTCTTCTATCCTTTAATAAAATCCTCAAAAATTATTAGGTCCTAAAAATGATTAAGTTATAGTGATAACTAAGTCATAGCCTCCCATTAAGTGAGTGATAATGAGTCCATTAGTTTAATAATCATTGGAGGCCCAAAGGCCTGGTGTTTATTGACTAATGGAATTATCATTCATAATATGATAATTTGGTTTGAGTCTTTCTGATGGTGGTCAGGTTGGCCGACCAAAGTCGGGCCTGATCATTTATTGGTCCGATTCACCAAATCAAGTCATGTTAATGGTTGGACCTAACCAGATCTTTTCAGTGGAGGCCAAAGCCTACTGATTAGGTTCTGGGGCAAAATAAATTACTAAAAATTATTTAAAAAAATAACTGATTTTGAACCTACCCATAGATGCACATGGGTTGACCAACCAAAGTTGGGCTCGTGTGTAGTCTGTGTGGATTCTAGTACCCACTAAAGAATTAAAGTAATTTCTCGAATTAGAGGTTGAGGCTACCAGTTCGTAAAAATATTGGGAGAAACTTTAGACTAAAGTCCAAATCTTTAGTATTAATAATTTATGTACTAATTAAGGTCTGGTTTTTCTTTATGCAGCTATGGCCACTACCCTGTCGCTCCGATCATTATTAGATAATGACAAGCTCATGGGACCCAATTTCGATAGCTGGTATCGAAAGTTAAAAATTATCCTTGAGCATGAGCGGATCTTTTATGTAGTAACAGATCTGGCACCGAGGAGCCAGCCCCGAATGCTAGAGGCACGGTCCGAGACACTTACCAGAAGTGGCTCAACGACCACACCACCGTTCGGTGCATAATACTGACGGTAATGAATGATGAGTTTAGCCATAGGTTTGAGAATGCCCAACCATAGGAGATGCTTCAGATGTTGAACGACTCCTTTGGCATGCTTGACGATGTTGAAAGGCACAAAATTAGTTGTGCCATTTTCAATACTCGGATGAGGGATGGGGCCTCAGTCACCGATCATGTACTGTACATGATCGAAATGATTGAGCACCTAAGTAAACTGGGTTTTCCCCTGCACGAGCAGTTCGGTAAGGATGCGATCCTTAATTCATTGCCAAGTCCTTCCTCCCCTTCCTTACTAATTTTCGAATGACAAAGCCTATAGTGAACTACCACGGCTTGTTGGGGTTACTGCAGAACTTTGAGAAAGACCACCAGCTCCATAAGGAGTCGGTGAATATTGTGGGAGGGTCTTCTTCTGGTCGACGACCCTTTAAGAAAGAGAAGAAGAACAAGAAGAAGAAAAATAAGAAGGTGCATCCACATGCAGGGACGTCTGCACAGGGTCAGACCAAGAAGCTCAAGCCCAACCAGAGCCAGACGGAGTGCTTCTTTTGCAAGAAGTAGGGGCACTGGAAGAGGAACTGTCCTCTATACATTGCCTCCCTGGACCCGAACAGGCCGAAGAAGAAGCAAGGTAATTATATGATAACACCTTGCAACTTTTTCATTTGTGATACTACTGCCTGGGTATTGGATATCGGGAGCCCTTATGATATTTGCAATTCGATGCAGGGTCTGCAGGTCAGTAGGAGATTTGATGACGGTGAGAGGTTCCTGAACGTTGGAGATGGAAGCAAAGTTCCAGTTCTAGCTTTAGGAATCATGAACCTTGTAATCAATTCTCGTAATGTAATTCTGAGTGAATGTCACTATTGTCCAAACTTTTTATTAAATATTATTTTTGTAGGCCTTTTGGCCATGTACGGTTATCAATTTTTAATAAAAAAAATATTTGCAATATCATTTTGAATGGTGTTATAATGTTTGTTGGACAACTAAATAATGAAAATTACTTACTGTCACAGCCTGTTAATGTGGTTCAAACCTTCGATAAACACCCTAGAATAGATAATGTGTCAGACGTCTACCTTTGGCACTGTAGGCTAGGTCATATCAATAAGAACAGGATAAACAGAATGGCTCAAGAAAGAATTCTTGAAGTTGGTGATTGTGAATCACTTCCAACCTGTGAGTCCTGTCCTCTTGAAAAAATGACCAAGTCACCTTTTACTGAAAAAGGTGAGCGAGCCAGTGAGCTCTTGGGTCTGGTACATTCTGATGTATGTGGACCCATGAGCTCAAGTGCAAGAGGTGGATATTTCTGCTTCATTACCTTCACAGACGACCTATCGAGGTATGGATATGTCTATTTAATGAAAGATAAGTCGGAATCGTTTGAAATGTTCAAACTATTCTGAAATGAGGTAGAAAAATAAACTGAAAAGTGTATTAAAACTCTTCGATCTGATCGAGGAGGTGAATATCTTTCCAATGAATTTTTGACATATTTAGGGGAAATGGGATTCTCTCTCAGTGGACTCCTCCTGGAACACCACAACATAATGGTGTGTCTGAAAGGAAGAATCGGACCTTGTTAGACATGGTCCGATCCATGATGGGGTTTGCTGGTCTGTCGATCTCTCTCTGGGGATATGCGCTCGAATCGGGTTGTTACCTTCTAAATAGGGTTCCGAGTAAGTCTGTAACCAAAATGCCATATGAGTTATGGATAGGACGTAGGCTAGTACTCTCACACCTTAGGGTTTGGGGGTGTTCGGCTTATGTTAAACATTTAATTACGGACAAGCTTGGACCTAGGTCTGACAAGTGTAATTTCATAGGGTACCCAAAAGAGATCAAAGGATATTATTTCTACCTAGCTGATGAGCAAAAGGTATTTGTCAGCCTTAAGGTAATCTTTTTAGAAAAGAAGTTCCTTGGTGAAGGGACTGTTGCCTTTAAGGTCGAACTTGAGGAAGTTCGACAGGTGAAAAAACCAACACAAGTAACTGAACCTGAACCGGATTTAATTAGATCAGATCCGGAGCCCATTGTTCCCGCACCGTTAAGGCGATCTGGTAGAGTACCACGTCAACCGGACAGATACTATGGTTTCTTGGTCCAGGATGGAGATCTTATCGAACTTGATGAAAATGATGAGGATCCGATCACTTACATGGATGCCATGCAGAGATCTGACTCTGAGAAATGGCTAGAGGCCATAAAATCCAAAATGGAGTCCATGAAGGTCAATGATGTGTGGACATTGGTTGACCCACCCGAAGGAGTAAAACTCATAGGGTGTAAATGGGTCTTCAAGAGGAAGAGGGGCACAGACGAAAAGGTGAAAATCTATAAAGCCCATCTGGTTGCTAAGGGATATCATCAACGTTACGGTATAGACTATGACGAGATGTTTTCTCCTATGGCAATGCTCAAATCCATTCAGATTATGCTTGCGATAGCTGCCCATCTAGACTATGAAATCTGGCAGATGGATGTGAAGATAGCTTTCCTAAATGGAGAGCTGGACGAAGAGGTGTATATGATACAACCTGAAGGATTCACATCCACAGATGAGTCTAAAGTGTACAGGCTACAGAGGTCCATTTATGGACTTAAGCAGGCATTCCGGAGTTGGAACATCCATTTTGATAGGACGATCAAGACGTATGGCTTCGTTAAGAATGGAGAAGAGCCCTGTATTTATAAGTGGGTTAATGGTCCAGTAGTAGTATTTCTTGCATTGCATGTGGATGACATTCTCTTAATCGAAAATGATATCCCTGCATTACAGGGAATAAAGATCTGGCTATCGTCACAATTCTCCATGAAGGATCTGGAAGAAGCTTCCTACATCCTAAGGATGAGGATCTATAGGAATAGATCTAAAAGATTACTTGGCTTATCCCAGTCCACGTACATTGATACTATGCTAAAAAGGTTTAGCATGGAGAATTCCAAGAAATGCTATCTACCGATAGGCCATGGAATTTCTCTCTCGAAGAGGGATTGTCTGACAACACCTCAAGAGAGAGAGCGTATGGGTAGAATTTCATATGCTTCGACAGTGGGATCTATCATGTACGCCATGACATGTACACGACCAGATGTGACATACTCACTAGGGGTAGTGAGTAGATACCAATCTGATCCAGGGTAGAATCACTGGAAGGTTGTTAAACCATCCTGAAGTATTTAAGAAATACTAAGAACCAGTGGCTTGTTTATGGTGAATCAGACTTGAGACTTATAGGGTTTACAGACTCTAATTTTCAGTCTGATCACGATGACAGCAAGAGTGTGTCGGGATTTATTTTTACCCTTAATGGTGGGGCTGTCTGCTGGAAGAGTTTCAAGCAGCACACAGTGGCTGATTTAGTTTACGAGGCAGAGTATGTCGCTGCATCAGATGCTGCCAAAGAAGTGGTGTGGCTGAGAAAATTCATCACTGAGCTCGGAGTAGCACCCTCCCATGTTGGTCCAGTTCTGCTCTACTGTGACATCTCTGGAGCCATTGCTCAGGTGAAGGAACCGAAGGCACACCAGCGGACGAAGCATATTTTGCGTCGCTACCATCTCATCCGAGAAATCATGGATCAAGGAGACGTCGACCTTTCGAAGATCGACGGGAAGGAGAATCTGGCCGACCCATTCACTAAAGCCATTGCGGTGAAGGAGTTCGACGACTTCAAGTTGAAGATGGATATTAGATACTGCACCGATTGGCTTTAGGCCAAGTGGGAGATTATTGGGAATAGTGTCCCAAAGTCAATCGTCAGCCTGTTGACGGTTGTGCTCTTTGTTGTATTAGTACATAAATCATAAATAAATAAAAGTTATTTTGATATTTTTCATCATAAATTGTCATCTTCTAATGAATTCCTGTGTTGTGGTGAAGTCCTTAGGACTATTTAGACTCGACTAAGGAGGATTTGTCGTTTAGTCCTTAAATCTATTCGCGACCAAATGATATGTTGTTACCAAGGACAACAATGTTTATCGAGCATAGGTCATTGTGTGCCATATAGGTTGGTTGTCCTATTAACCAAGGAGTGTGGAGACACTGGTATGGCATACAGGTGAGATGTAAGGGTACATCTGCACTGAACGTGACCGACTCCGGAGCTTTTTTTGCTGTCAAGATTTGCTCTGATGGGATATGGGTATAACTGTCCCTCCGACCTGAGACCGCTACGGTGACTTGCAAGCAACTCACTGCACTTAGGCACTAGACTACCTGAATTTCTAATTCAGTGAGGGAAGGATGCTGGGTGTAGTCAAGTACTTGACTTGTCGGTGTGTGTGTCAAGATGGGATTGACCACTCCAGTTCAGGAGCTGTGTACAGTCGTATTTTAATTTAGCAAAACCTTAGCCAGGGTAGTCCTAGTGAGGAGTCACAGGACTGTTTGAGTTGAGCACGACTCGGATGATCTAATTAGGGTTGACAGTTTAATCCTGAGTCGTCCTAAACACAGGGGTCAAAAGGGATGAATTATACAGTAACCATATTCACGTAGGTTCTGAGATTGTGATTGTGACTATTCGACCTATCCGGATGTCGGGTACCATTGCTAGATGGTCACTTCGATTAGTACAGGAATTGGTTCCTGTGCTACCGGTTTAGATTCGAACCTGCGGGGTCACACACATTAGAGGTTCCTATTTGATCTGATGGCTGATGAAGAGTCCAAATATTCATGGACTATGAGTCCTACATGTCTGAGACTCTGTGATCAAGAATCAAGATTCTCTGATCATGAGTCCCACACATTTTGGGTACCGAGATCAAGAGTCTCACTGATTTGGGACTTTTCGATCAGAATTTCATATCGATGAATTCTGATGTCCGATTGCCCATTGAATTTGGACTCAATATTTATGAGAGATTTAATTAGTAATTTTATCATTAATTAACTCAATTTGATTGAGTAATTATTTTTGGATCAAGTCCAATTGAATTGGATTCAGTTGGGTTTGACCCGTTTAGGTTAAGAGTTGACCTAATCATCGAGATGGTTTGGTCCCTGATTTGATCAGGGGTTGGGCTTAGTCAATTTTTGATTTGATTAGGATTTTATTGAGCCTAATTAAACCTAATTTAGTTAGATTTAAATTAGTCTAATTGGGCCTAAGTTATTTGGTTCAATTAGGTTGGTTTAAATAATGAAACCACCTTGACCCAAACTCCCTGCGCCACCTCACATCCACTGCGCCCATTTGAATTCACGAGGAGGAATTTCTCATGAAAATTTTCTCATGCAAAGACCTCCCCACGCCCACTTTTGTGTGTCATATGGATGGATAAAGCTGATTAGTTAACCATTAAAATTCAAAGCGTGTTTGAATTTGAATGGATAACTTATCTCTTTTGCCTTCAGGCTTATCCATCTTGTGCGCCACATAACTTACACGAGAAAAGGTTTCTCGTGAAACCTTTCCATGCACAAAGAGTCCATGCCCTTCTCTTCTCACGCTAGAAGTGGATAGGGATGAGTTGGTTTGCATTTGAATTCAAACTCGATTTGAATTCAAATGTGCAACCACTTATCTTTATCCTCTCACGTGAATAAGATACGTTCAACATTGTTTTAAAAAGAGAAGAAAGGTGGGGCGTGCGTAGAATTTTTTGTAGAAAAAGTTTAGGATGTGAGGAACCTTTTTGCATGAGGTGAAGGTCCAAAACCTTTCGAGAGAAAAAGAAAGAAAAGAAAGAAAAAATGGTGCAGAGTTTTTCTTAGTGTACCCTAGGGTTTCAGCCTGGGGTTCAGGAAGTGAGAAAGGTGAGCTACGAGTGTCGTGAGCTCACCAAATTTTATGGAGATTTTCAACATCCTCTCAAGCATGTTTGCTGATGATCCAGAGTATTCAAAGAATTGACAAACATCGATCGAAGGAGTTCGATCAGCATCGACCGTCGAAAGGGCTCTACAATGAGCTAGCACCCGTGAGGAGCCGATCAGATCGAGAGCCTCGTGTGGATGATCTACAGAGGTCAGACATACTGTGTGGCTATATCATGATGATCAGACTCTCTCGACGATGATCAGATTGCGGTGATCTACTATCCGCATAAAGGTATTGTGTTCTGAACACATTACAGTAAAGTGTTTACTGTTCAAATTCGAATATTAAATTTAAATGCATGCATGCTGTATATCATATTTAGATCCTAGTGTAGGATAAATATATGTTAATTAATTAGATTAATTAATATTTTTTACTGTAAAATTATAATTTTGAAAAAGTTTTAAAATTATCATTTTACCCCTGCACTGATTTTCACTTCAGTCGGATCTACGATTTATACCCCCAGGGGTGTCTCGGTGAGACATACATTTTGAACCACATGCAGGAGAAAATTTGAAAAGTCTTCAATTTTATTTAGTTGAAGTTAGACTTACAAAATTGGACTGAAGTTTGATTACAAGTATCAAAGGTGAAACAAAAACAAAATAAAAATAACAGAGTAGATACTCCGACTACTCGTCGGAATCGACTTCCTGGATCGGGAAGGGTTCAAAAGCGACCGGTGCACCCGCTCGGGTCGGAGTGGGATCGGAGGTTGGAGCCACCTCACCTTCGGTAGCTCGTTCCATCGGCCCAGGGACAGCTGTGGAGCCCCACTCGGGTCAGTGTGGGATCGGAGGTTGGAGCTGCCTCACCTTCGGTAGCTTGTTCCACCGGCCCAGGGATGGCCTCCTCTGCAGCCATCTGATCCTCCGATATTGGGTCGGCCTCCTCCTCTACGGCTTGGTCCTCCGACTCCGAGGGGACGATGCTGCTCAGGTCGAGTTCCGGATATAGCCTCTGAATTGCATCCCGGGCGTCCTCATACCCCACTCGATAGGCTGCGAAGCCACTCTCGAGAAGCTCCTCCCGGTACTCGTTCGAGCCGCGAAAGTCCTCCACCGCCCAGCTCAACGCCTTTTTAGCCGACTCCACCTCCGCCTTTGCTATGTCGGCGTCGGCTTGGGCGGAGGATAGGTTCGCCTCGGCCTTAGCCAGATTTTTCAGGCTGACCCGAAGTTGTCTGCATTCGGCCTCGAGTTCACTAATGCAACCATCCTGCTCACGCCGCAGTCGATGAATGAAACGGGTCTTGCGCTTGGCCTGCTCGTGGGCCGACTTAAGTTCGGCCTCTGAGGCAGCTAGGCCATCGGTGAGTCGGGGCATGACGTGATGGAAAATCACTCCTTTCATCAGAGATCGTCACCCACATGGTAATGCAGGCCAACACGACATCAGACTCAGGAGTGGGGGGGCAACTGTTGGGATATACCGATCGACCCCTATACGTCGACTTATCCTCGGGACGGTCTGATCGATGCCCGACTCTATCCACCGGACTGACAGATGACTCCGACAATGACTGCCGACAATATCCGGCCAAAGGTATGCTAGCCAAACAGGCCAATACTATTTTCAACCGATCGAGCGGCCGAACCCATATCACCGACCCACTGTCGGGAGTGGCAGTCGACATCCGACTTTCACAAGGTACCAGATCAACCGACGGTGTTTCCAAGTCATCACCCGATGTTTTGGCAACCAAATACCGACATATAGTCAGTCAGCCCGTCTAAATGCCGTACAACTGCCATGGGCTGTTGTCCTGCCAAGGACATGCTGTACGACCGCCATGGGGCGTTGTCCTACCAAGGATATGGGTTAATTCCAATGACCTGACAACCCACGATGATTTGATAGCCCCCGATGATTTGACAACTCCTCAGTTGTCTACACCATTAATGGTGAGACCATACCACATTCTACTATAAAATGAGGTAAGGCAACAGTTTTGGTAAGCTCTCTCAAGCTCTCCCTAGCTTTCTCTCGCTGAGCCCCCTGGTTTTTTCACTGTTGCCTAGTCTCCTCTCTGACTTAAGCATTGGAGGGTCTCCGCTGGAGACATCTCCGGTCAGTGAGGACTTTCCTTATAGGTGCGCATTCCCGGTGATCAGGCGACGAGGGGATTGGCCGCAACAGGACCTTCATTGGAGGCGTATCCCCTTACTTCTTTAAGTGCAATAAGGGGTTTCTGGTGCTCAGGACGTAGTTCGTCAGGGGAGTGTTCTTGGGGACGGCCCTCATGCATTTCTTCAGCGATGCCAGCGAGACTTTCGAGGATCTTATGGACCAGAAATACCCTTTTGCTTTTATGCTCGCCAGCATCGAGTATGTGATCACAATGCTTGTGGACTGTGTGCTTGCGATGGTGGTGGCGAGGGGGAGGAGCATTCGAGATGTGGAAGGAGGAGCAACAGATGGATATGGAGGTGAACCGAGCTCCTCAAAATTTCTTTCTTTCTTTTTAATGGTTTCGGATTGCTTATTTGTTTATCTTTGTTGATAGGATTTGTGTGTATATGGATTTGGAATTGATGCTTTAAAGTGGGGAGATAGCTGGAAGAGAAAAAAAAAAATAGTGCTCTCAGAATTTTTAAGAAAGATGGAGGTGAAATATTGAGGACTTTTTTTTTTCAATTTCAAATTTTACTTGGTAATATTGAAGACATAATGGGAAAAAGTCTTTATGAAATATTAGCTGAAGCAGTTTTCTTAATTTGATTTTATTTCTGTTGGGATATACCGATCAACCCCTATACGCCGACTTATCCTCGAGATGGTCCGACCGACGCCCGACTCTACCCATCGAACTGACAGAAGACTCCGACAATGACTGCCGATAATATCCGACCAAAGGTATGTCGATCAAACAGGCCAATACTGTTTTCAACCGGCCGAGTGGCCGAACCCATATCACCGACCCACTGTCGGGGGTGGCAGCCGACACCCGACTTCCACAAGGCACCAGATCAGCCGACGGTGTTTTCGAGTCATCCCCGATGTCCTGGCAACCAAATACCGACATATAGTTGGTCAGTCCGTCTAAACGCCATACAACCGCCATGGGCTGTTGTCCTACCAAGGACATGCTGTACGACCGCCATGGGGCATTGTCCTGCCAAGGACATGGGTTAATTTCAATGACCTGACAACCTACGATGATTTGATAGCCCCCGATGATTTGACAACTCTCCAATTGTCTTCACCATTAATGGCGGGACCATATCGTATTCTACTATAAAATGGGGTAAGGCAATAGTTTTGGTAAGCTCTCTTAAGCTCTCTCAAGCTCTCCCTAGCTCTCTCTCGTTGAGCCCCCTGATTTTTCCACTGTTGCCTAGTCTCCTCTCTGACTTAAGTGTCGGAGGGTCTCCGTCGGAGACATCTCCAATCAGTGAGGACTTTCCTTGCAGGTGCGCATTCCAGACGATTAGGCGATGAGAGGATTGGCCGCAACAGATTTGGCACGCCAGGTAGGGGTCACGGCCACGACGGCGGTAAGACAGCGAGCTCCATCGAGCTTGAAAAATCTCTCGAGATGACAAAAATTAGAGCTCAACGATCGAGAGCTACTGGATCGATAGGGCACTCTTTTCATCAGGAAGAGGCCCCTCCTTCACCCTCCATAGCGAAACTCAGCTCTCCGCATCCTGTGGTGACCATGGAGGTACAGATTACGATGATCGTACGGTAAATGACTGTTCTAACAGACGCAGTCAAAAACCTCCAACAACAACCAACCCAATTGCCACAACCACCGGCGGAACAACCGGCGGCGCACCCGATGCCGTCCAAAAGCAGCCGCCGACACCCGTGTCAACTTCCGTCTCCTCCTCAAGAGCAGCCGTCTCAGCACTCCCACCGAGAAGGGGGGAGGCAGCCACGGTGCGACACCCGCCGATCTCGGCATCCCTCTCCTTCCCAGCTGGAGCGAGCGAGGAAGGAGAAGTGGCCGTGGACACCATCCACCTTCCTCTCAAATTCTTCTCAAATTCATGCGCAGATCCTGATGGAGATCGAAGGAGCGGAATATCTACGACTGCCTCCGCCTCTGAAGGCAAAGGGCTGTGATCGGAGAAAATACTACCGATTCCATCGGGATCACAGTCACAACATCGAGCAATGCATCCAACTCAAGGATAAAACTGAGCCCCTCATACAATGAGGGTATCTCGAAAAGTATCGAAAGGACCCACCGACTTGACCCCTTTCCGACCAACGACCCCAACCGACTGAAGAGGCAGCAAACAATCAGCCTACTATCAGAGTCATCAACATGATCTCCAAACGACTGGATTGAGGGATGACTGCTGAAGGAGAGTCGATGAAAAAGCCAACACCGACATATTCGCTTGGTCGGCAGTGGATATGTCCGACATCCCTCCAGAAATAATAACTCACCGACTCAACATCGCCCCTGGCATGAGGTCGGTGAGACAGAAGAAATGGTCTTTCACCCCCGAAAGACAGAAGGCCATCGACGAGGAAGTAGACAAACTACTCGAGGTGGGCTTCGTCAGAGAAACCACATATCCCGACTGGCTCGCCAATATTGTCATGGTGAAGAAAGCCAATGGGAAGTGGAGGATCTGTATCGACTACACCAACCTGAATCGAGCTTGTTCGAAGGACAGTTTTCCACCATCGAAGATCGACCAACTGGTGGATGCGATGTCTGGTCATCGACTGCTCAGCTTTATGGATGCCTTTGCTGGATATAACCAGATCTAGATGGCACCCGAGGATGAAGAGCATACGGCCTTCGTGACCGCCTAGGGCCTTTACTGTTACAGAGTGATGCCCTTCGGTTTGAAGAATGTCGGAGCCACCTACCAGTGACTCGTCAATAAGGTCTTCAAAGCTTAAATCGGGTGCAACATGGAGGTGTATGTGGACGACATGCTGGTGAAGAACGCACAGGCTTCAGATCACATCCAAGACCTAGAAAAAACTTTTTGCATGCTTTGACGATATCGGATGAAGCTAAATCCGACCAAGTGCACCTTCGGGGTGACTTCGGAGAAGTTTCTTGGGTTTCTTATTTCTCAATGCGGAATTGAAGCCAACCCCGAGAAGATAAAGGTGATTATCGACATGCGGCACCCGAATACCAAAAAAAAAATACAATAGCTCAATGGAAGGATCATCGTACTCAGCCGATTTATTTCTCGATCAGCTGAGAGATGTCTCCCGTTCTTCAAAACACCAGAGTCAACAAAGTTTGGCTCTCCACCGTGGGTCGGCCCTCATCAGAAGTACGAGCCTCAATGCCCTGACTTAGTTCCAACGTTTCGTTGGGAATCTACGGCCCGATCGCCGACGATACATCAAACTCTTACAAGAACTGTTCTGCCTATATTAATGGAAGGCTAGCGCTGGCGATGAAACCTCTCTAAGTTGAAGCTGCGCTCCTTCCATAGTCGACTCTCGATCAGCACGGCTGGCAAACTTGCCGACTTTGCTTCGACTAAGAAAGACAAAATGCCAAGATGACCGACGTCACACTTGCGACATACTGACTTGGTCACGACCGATCGAAGGATATTCGGCTTGCCACCGTTTATCATACATCGCGACGTATACGCCCGACCATGGGCCGGGCAATGGATATTCGACTTATCATCATTATTCTAATCGAATATGTCGGATACTACTCGACTATCAGATTCTACGGAATGATCGTGTCAACAAGCTACGTCGTACTTGCGACATATCGACTTGGTCACGATCGGTCGAAGGATATTCGGCTTGCCACCGTTTATCATACATCATGATGTATACACCCGATCAAGGGCTGGGCAATGGATATTCGATTTGTCATCATTATCCTAATCGAATACGTTGGACACTACTCGACTATCAGATTCTACAGAATGATCGTGTCAACAAGCTACGTTCGAAGATTGGTCGACACCCGGCTCGATGTGCATGCCCGACCAAGGTCTGGGTGATGGACGTTCGACCTACAGTCAACATCCAAGCTAACTGCATCGAATGGCTCTCGACCATCGGATCCTATGCAATCTGTATGACAGTCAGGATGTCAACCTGCGATCGGGGCTTGCTCTGCCCTTAGCATGGCGCACGCTACTGACTACCTTGATCAACTATGCTGGATCCCACCGAACGTCCTAACGAGGTATGTCGGATCTACGACCTATACCCCCGGGGATGTCTCGACGAGACATATATTTTGAACTGCATACAGGAGAAAATTTTGAAAAGTCTTCAATTTTATTTAGTTGAAGTTTGACTTACAAAATTGGGTCGAAGCCCGATTACAAGTATCAAAGGCGAAACAAAAATAAAATAAAAACAACGAAGCAGATACTCCGACTACTCATCGGAATCGACTTCCTGGACTGGGAAGGGTTCGAAAGCGACCGGTGCACCCGCTCGAGTCAGAGTGGGATCGAAGGTTGGAGCCACCTCACCTTCGATAGCTCATTCCACCGGCCCAGGGACGGCCTCCTCCGTAGCCATCTGATCCTCCGATTTTGGGTCGGCCTCCTCCTCTGCGGCTTGGTCCTCCGACCCTGGGGGGACGATGCTGCTCAGGTCAAGTTTCGGGTATAGCCTCTGAATTGCATCCCGGGTATCCTCGTACCCCACTTGGTAGGAGGCAAAGCCGCTCTCGAGAAGCTCCTCCCGGTACTCGTCCGAGCCGTGGAAGTCCTCCACTGCCCGACTCAACGCCTCTTTAGCCGACTCCGCCTCCGCCTTCGCTATGTCGGTGTGAAATAAGATTCTATTAGATATGGTCCGATCCATGATGAGCTTCACTAAATTATCCATATTTTTTTCAGGACATGCCTTACTTATCGCGATGTATATTTTAAATAAAATTCCTTCTAAGTCTGTTCCTACCACACCATATGAGATATGGCATGGTAGGAAGCCGAGTCTGAGTTACTTGAGACTTAGAGATGTCTAGCCTTTGTTAAAAAATAGAAAGCTGATAAGTTAGAGGATAGATCAGTTGTAGCTCAGTTTATAGGATATCTCAAGAAATCTATTGGGTATTATTTTTACTTTCCATATGATCATAATGTGATTATGAGTTGCAATGCTATATTTCTAAAAAAATAATTTATCCAAGATGGAGGTAGTGGGAGGTTAGTTGAGCTTGATGAGAAAGTCTCTGAAGAGCAACGAGCTATAAATCCTCAGAAACCTATTCATGATGAACTAGTAGTAAATATTCCACATCTACCTCATAGATCAAGTAGAATCTCCCATCCTCCTAAAAGATACATGGGTATACTGAAAGAAGATGTAAAGAAAATATTCTTTGTGAGAGATGGGGGTTATGGTGATGATCCTAGTACTTTTGATGAGGTGACGTCTGACATCGATTCTGAAAATGGTTAGATGCAATGAAGTCAAAAATTGACTCAATGCACTCGAACCAAGTATGGGTCTTAGTAAATCCACTGGAGAAAATTATTTTCATTGGTGTAAATAGATCTATAAAAGGAAAAAAGATACTGATGGTAAAGTAGAGACCTATAAAACAAGGTTGGTGGCGAAGGGTTATAGCCAGCGTGAAAGCCTTGACTATCATGATACTTTTTTATTTGTATCTATGTTGAAATCCATCTGTACATTGCTTGCTATTGCAGCTTACTATGATTATAAAATCTGACAGATGTATATAAAAACTACTTTCCTGAATAGATATCTTGAGGAAGATATCTATATAGAACAGCCTCTGGGTTTCACATCCGATGATAGTGATATCAAGTCTGCAAGCTGCAAAAATTTATCTATAGACTAAAGTAAGCTTCTCGAAGTTGAAATCTTTATTTCGATGATGCAATCAAATCATTTGATTTCATCAAAAATGAAGAAGAACCTTGTGTTTACAAAAGGATCAGTGAGAGGATGCTTTTTTTTTTTGTACTGTACGTCGATGATATTCTCCTTATTGAGAATAATATTTCCATGCTGACTTTGAAAAAGGCTTGATTGTCTAAAAAATTTTTCATGAAAGACCTAGGAGAAGCATCCTATATCTTTGGGATAAAGGACTATAGAGATAGATCTAGAAAGATACTTGATCTGTTATAAAAACTGTATATAGAAAAGGTGCTGAAATGATTCAGCATGAAAAACTTCAAAAGGGATTTACTACCCCTTAGGTATGGTATTCAACTATCCAAGACGATGTGTCCTAACACTTCTAAGAAGATCAAGTGCATGAGTAGGATCCCTTATGCTTCGACGATTGGGAGCCTTATGTACGTCATGTTATGTACTCGACCTGATATTACCCTTGCTATGAGTGTCATAAGTAAGTATCAGTCGAATCGAGATGGGGAGCATTGGATAGCTATGAAGAACATCCTTAAGTACGTATGAAGGACTAAGGATCTATTCTTGATCTTTGGAGGAGCATCTAAATTGCATGTTAAGAGTTATACAGATTTGAACTTCATATCAAATCTTGATGATAGAAAGTCTACATCAGGGTATGTATTCGTATACAATGATGGTGCAGTCGGCTCGAAGTATTTCCAGCAGAGCATCATCATAGATTCTATCATAGAGACTGAGTATATCACCGCTTCGGATACTGCAAAAGAAGGCTTCTGGTTCAAAAAAATTTACTATAGAACTTGGTGCAATGACATCGGATGCAATATCATTATACTGTGATAACAATAGAGCCATAGTATTTGCTAAGAAGTTTCGATCTTATCAAAAATCAAAGCATATTGAACGGTGGTTCTATATCATACACAATTATCTTGAAAAGTAATATGTCGAGGTGCAAAGAGTAGACTCTGTAGATAACATGGCAAATCCGCTGACAAAGCAGTTGAGCCAGCCCAAAATGGAAGCTCATCTTGAGAAGATAGAGCTTAGATTAATGGTCAATTAGCTTTAGTCCAAGTGAGAGATTATTAGATATATATCCTACAAGCCAATTTTTGACTGACACATTTCATTCTACGATACAAATTTATACTTAAACTATTGATTTAATCAATAAAAGATAAGTTTTTCTTTTCCATTCAAGTATTATGTATCCTTGAATCATCCTTAAAATTAATATTACGATACATATTCTCAAATATTGAGAATTAGAGGCATGTATGATCGATTCCTAAATTACTTTCGATCATAGGATAGTCATAGGGACGTGATTTATCCAGATAAATCGGTGCACGGTTCATTTTCTTCAGGATAGATGAGTCTCTAATCTATGGTGTAGAGACACTGAGCGAAAAATATGGATAGTTGTTAAAGAATAACTAGTATTGAGTATGACCATACGAGAGATCACATAGATTTTTATTTGATTGTCAGTGATTATCTCGATGCTGTAGTTGTGTGTAGAAACCAGATCTAGGGTTTCAGGGTTAGATCTTGAAACTTTTTCAAGATCAGGCAGCGGAAGACTAAAATAAATCAAAATTTATTTTTTAAAACTAGAGAATTCTTAGATCTAAGATCCTATTACATGATTATTATATAACATTAAATTATAAATTAAAATATATAGAGCATGAACTACATATTGATCATATCAACATGTTTCTATACTACATCTAATGTATGTATTAAATAATAGATCAGATCTATTACCTTGCAAGTTAGATGTTCTAACCTTACTGATCCGAGCTTGAGGATGATGTTGCAAATCACACATGCATCTAGTCTCTAGGAGTCATCCACACGAGCTCAAGAATCTCGATCAGAAGTCCTGCTCCAAGAAATCAGCACAATATGCTAGTACTGCACTGATCCTTCTTCGATGGTTGATCAGGTGCCTCCTTCTTGATTTAGACTCTTCCAAAGATGAGAAGTAGGAGGAGGAGTTTTAGATTTGCTAAAAAAACTCAAGATGGAGGAAGAAAAGAGATGAAACTAACAACCCTAGAAGAAGACCCTCTTCTTCTTCTCTTTACTCTCTCCTAGACATCCTATCTTATGTCTATTATATCTCCATGACCCAAAGGTCTTTCTCTTTGATTTTTGGATGCCCCAAAGGTCTCTCAAATCTCTATGTGCGACAAAAAATTTATGAAAAAACTCATTTTATAGAGAGAGATATGATAGAGTTCTTATCTAGGTCAAATACCTAGTCAAGGCTTATCCAAACATGGCAAGATAAGGGGCACCCAACTCTTGGGCTCCTCCTCCTTATTTTCATGAATAGACCACCAGAAAAGGATGCATAATGTATGCCCTAGAATTCATGAAAATCTTAAAAAAAATTTGGATAAATTCGGTGCAAAAAGGAAAAAGTTTTGGATTTCTAAAACTCTATCTCATAGAATTTGAAATCCAAACTTATTCCTACTTTGATTTGATCCACAACTACTTTCCATATAAGAAAGAAGAGAGAAAACCTTTTGAACATGGGAAAGACCTAGGAGAGGATTTTTATCACATAAAATAAGAGGAGATTGGCATGGAATAAGAGAGAAGGCATGGGGGGGCTTATGTGGCGCAAGGTGGAATCCTAGTCATACTAGGATTCTATCTTATGACTTGTTTTAATTTAGTTTCTCAAACTAAATCAAACCAAAATTAGATCAATCAAATTAAAATAGGTGTTAACCCAATTAAAAATCTAATTTAATCAGATTAAATTAGATTTAAATCTGATTTAATTTTTTAATCAAATTAGAAATTAGGTTGACCCAAGTTCTAATTGAACTAGGACTAGTTTTTTCCTTGCACTTGGCTTATCCAATAAACCAATTGGACTTGATCCAATCAAATCCAAACCAAATCTAATTAAATCATATTCAATTATACTTAATCTCAGCCCATTGGCTTAATCAAATTAAGTCAATTAGCAATCGAATTGCTAATCGATCCTCCTACAACACTTGCACTAGGTTAAATGTCAATTGTATTGATCATTTAACCCTAGAACGATTCTTAATCGTTGATCAACCATCCGATCGGATCATGAACTCTAATGTGTGTGACCTCATAGGTCCGAACCTAGGTCGGTAGCATAAGAATAAATTTCTATACCAATCGAAGTGACCATCTAGCAATGGTACCCGACGATCGGATAGGTCGAATGTGTAGAACAACATCCTTAGAACCCATGTGGATATAGTTTTCATATAATTCATCCCCATGATCAAAATGATCATAGGACACCTCAGAGTTCAACTGTCAATTCTGATCAGGTTGTCCACATTGTATTTCAAAATATCAAATCCATATGATGGATTATCCTAGCCAAGATTTTGCTAAATTAAAATACAGTGACTCATTCTTCTCCAACTCTTGGAGTGGTCAATTCCATCTCGATCACACTCTGACTTCACAAGTACTTGACTATGCCCAGAAGCCTTCTGTCACTGAATTAGAAATTCAGTTAGTCCAATACCAAAGCACAGTGAGTTGCTTGCAAGTCACTGAGGTGATCTTAAGTCTAAGAGATACTTAAACCTATATCCCATCAGAGACATTCTCGACAGCAGAATACTCTGGAGTAGGTCACATTCAATGATGATGTACCCTTACATCTCATCTGTATGCCATACCAGTGTCTCCACACTCTTTGGTTAAGAGGACAACTAACCCATATGGCCTACAGCGACCTATGCTCGATAGAAGCTGTCGTCCTTATTAACAGCCTATCATTTGATCGTGAACAGTTTTAAGGACTAATCAATAAATCCTCTCTTTATCAAATCTGAATAGTCCTAAGAACTTCATCATAACAACGGAGTTCATTAGAAGATGAAAGCTTATGATGAAAATATCAAATATATTTTATTTATTAACAAATCAATTACAATGCTTGGTTGCTCAACCGTTAACAGCTTGACGATTGGCTTTTGGACATATTTTTCAACAACTCTCACTTGTCCTAAAGCCACTCGGCACAGTATCTAATACCCATCTTTGACTTGTGGTTGTCGAACTCCTTTATTGCCAAGGCTTTAGTGAAGGTGTCGGCCAGATTCTTCTTTTTATCGATCTTCTGAAGATCGACGTCACCTCGATCTACGATCTCCCAAACCAGGTGGAAGCGATACAAAATATGCTTCGTCTGCTGGTGTGCTTTGGGTTCCTTCGCCTGAGCTATGGCACTAGTACTATCACAGTAGAGCAGG